>NC_070580.1:18508849-18808849 GCF_027409825.1 Scomber japonicus | reverse complement strand
AAAATGTGTAAAATCAAGCACCGTGAAGGCATTGTGTGAAAATTGTGAAGGATTTTCCAAAGCGGGCAAAAATTGAAAAAAATGACAGGGCCGGTAGTGTCGAAAAAGTAAAAAATGGGAAGGGTGGGGGATTGTCCCCAAACTTGCTACAAGGGGCCAGAGGGGCGGGCTGAATGAAAAATGTGTAAAATCAAGCACCGTGAAGGCATTGTGTGAAAATTGTGAAGGATTTTCCAAAGCGGGCAAAAATTGAAAAAAATGACAGGGCCGGTAGTGTCGAAAAACTCAAAAATGGGAAGGGTGGGGGATTGTCCCTAAACTTGCTACAAGGGGCCAGAGGGGCGGGCTGAATGAAAAATGTGTAAAATCAAGCACCGTGAAGGCATTGTGTGAAAATTGTGAAGGATTTTCCAAAGCGGGCAAAAATTGAAAAAAATGACAGGGCCGGTAGTGTCGAAAAACTCAAAAATGGGAAGGGTGGGGGATTGTCCCAAAACTTGCTACAAGGGGCCAGAGGGGCGGGCTGAATGAAAAATGTGTAAAATCAAGCACCGTGAAGGCATTGTGTGAAAATTGTGAAGGATTTTCCAAAGCGGGCAAAAATTGAAAAAAATGACAGGGCCGGTAGTGTCGAAAAAGTCAAAAATGGGAAGGGTGGGGGATTGTCCCCAAACTTGCTACAAGGGGCCAGAGGGGCGGGCTGAATGAAAAATGTGTAAAATCAAGCACCGTGAAGGCATTGTGTGAAAATTGTGAAGGATTTTCCAAAGCGGGCAAAAATTGAAAAAAATGACAGGGCCGGTAGTGTCGAAAAAGTCAAAAATAGGGAAGGGTGGGGGATTATCCCCGAACTTGCTACAAGGGGCCAGAGGGGCGGGCTGAATGAAAAATGTGTAAAATCAAGCACCGTGAAGGCATTGTGTCAAAATTGTGAAGGATTTTCCAAAGCGGGCAAAAATTGAAAAAAATGACAGGGCCGGTAGTGTCGAAAAAGTAAAAAATGGGAAGGGTGGGGGATTGTCCCAAAACTTGCTACAAGGGGCCAGAGGGGCGGGCTGAATGAAAAATGTGTAAAATCAAGCACCGTGAAGGCATTGTGTGAAAATTGTGAAGGATTTTCCAAAGCGGGCAAAAATTGAAAAAAATGACAGGGTCGGTAGTGTCGAAAAAGTCAAAAATGGGAAGGGTGGGGGATTGTCCCAAAACTTGCTACAAGGAGCCAGAGGGGCGTGCTGAATGAAAAATGTGTAAAATCAAGCACCGTGAAGACATTGTGTGAAAATTATGAAGGATTTTCCAAAGCGGGCAAAAATTGAAAAAAATGACAGGGCCGGTAGTGTCGAAAAAGTCAAAAATAGGGAAGGGTGGGGGATTATCCCCGAACTTGCTACAAGGGGCCAGAGGGGCGGGCTGAATGAAAAATGTGTAAAATCAAGCACCGTGAAGGCATTGTGTCAAAATTGTGAAGGATTTTCCAAAGCGGGCAAAAATTGAAAAAAATGACAGGGCCGGTAGTGTCGAAAAAGTAAAAAATGGGAAGGGTGGGGGATTGTCCCAAAACTTGCTACAAGGGGCCAGAGGGGCGGGCTGAATGAAAAATGTGTAAAATCAAGCACCGTGAAGGCATTGTGTGAAAATTGTGAAGGATTTTCCAAAGCGGGCAAAAATTGAAAAAAATGACAGGGCCGGTAGTGTCGAAAAAGTCAAAAATGGGAAGGGTGGGGGATTGTCCCCAAACTTGCTACAAGGGGCCAGAGGGGCGGGCTGAATGAAAAATGTGTAAAATCAAGCACCGTGAAGGCATTGTGTGAAAATTGTGAAGGATTTTCCAAAGCGGGCAAAAATTGAAAAAAATGACAGGGCCGGTAGTGTCGAAAAAGTAAAAAATGGGAAGGGTGGGGGATTGTCCCAAAACTTGCTACAAGGGGCCAGAGGGGCGGGCTGAATGAAAAATGTGTAAAATCAAGCACCGTGAAGGCATTGTGTGAAAACTGTGAAGGATTTTCCAAAGCGGGCAAAAATTGAAAAAAATGACAGGGCCGGTAGTGTCGAAAAAGTCAAAAATGGGAAGGGTGGGGGATTGTCCCTAAACTTGCTACAAGGGGCCAGAGGGGCGGGCTGAATGAAAAATGTGTAAAATCAAGCACCGTGAAGGCATTGTGTGAAAATTGTGAAGGATTTTCCAAAGCGGGAAAAAATTGAAAAAAATGACAGGGTCGGTAGTGTCGAAAAAGTAAAAAATGGGAAGGGTGTGGGATTGTCCCAAAACTTGCTACAAGGGGCCGGAGGGGCGGGCTGAATGAAAAATGTGTAAAATCAAGCACCGTGAAGGCATTGTGTCAAAATTGTGAAGGATTTTCCAAAGCGGGCAAAAATTGAAAAAAATGACAGGGCCGGTAGTGTCGAAAAAGTAAAAAATGGGAAGGGTGGGGGATTGTCCCAAAACTTGCTACAAGGGGCCAGAGGGGCGGGCTGAATGAAAAATGTGTAAAATCAAGCACCGTGAAGGCATTGTGTGAAAACTGTGAAGGATTTTCCAAAGCGGGCAAAAATTGAAAAAAATGACAGGGCCGGTAGTGTCGAAAAAGTCAAAAATGGGAAGGGTGGGGGATTGTCCCTAAACTTGCTACAAGGGGCCAGAGGGGCGGGCTGAATGAAAAATGTGTAAAATCAAGCACCGTGAAGGCATTGTGTGAAAATTGTGAAGGATTTTCCAAAGCGGGCAAAAATTGAAAAAAATGACAGGGCCGGTAGTGTCAAAAAAATAAAAAATGGGAAGGGTGGGGGATTGTCCCAAAACTTGCTACAAGGGGCCAGAGGGGCGAGCTGAATGAAAAATGTGTAAAATTAAGCACCGTGAAGGCATTGTGTGAAAATTGTGAAGGATTTTCCAAAGCGGGCAAAAATTGAAAAAAATGACAGGGCCGGTAGTGTCGAAAAAGTCAAAAATGGGAAGGGTGGGGGATTGTCCCAAAACGTGCTACAAGGAGCCAGAGGGGCGGGCTGAATGAAAAATGTGTAAAATCAAGCACCGTGAAGGCATTGTGTGAAAATTGTGAAGGATTTTCCAAAGCGGGCAAAAATTGAAAAAAATGACAGGGCCGGTAGTGTCGAAAAAGTAAAAAATGGGAAGGGTGGGGGATTGTCCCAAAACTTGCTACAAGGGGCCAGAGGGGCGGGCTGAATGAAAAATGTGTAAAATCAAGCACCGTGAAGGCATTGTGTGAAAATTGTGAAGGATTTTCCAAAGCGGGCAAAAATTGAAAAAAATGACAGGGTCGGTAGTGTCGAAAAAGTCAAAAATGGGAAGGGTGGGGGATTGTCCCAAAACTTGCTACAAGGAGCCAGAGGGGCGTGCTGAATGAAAAATGTGTAAAATCAAGCACCGTGAAGACATTGTGTGAAAATTATGAAGGATTTTCCAAAGCGGGCAAAAATTGAAAAAAATGACAGGGCCGGTAGTGTCGAAAAAGTCAAAAATAGGGAAGGGTGGGGGATTGTCCCAAAACTTGCTACAAGGGGCCAGAGGGGCGGGCTGAATGAAAAATGTGTAAAATCAAGCACCGTGAAGGCATTGTGTGAAAATTGTGAAGGATTTTCCAAAGCGGGCAAAAATTGAAAAAAATGACAGGGCCGATAGTGTCGAAAAAGTCAAAAATGGGAAGGGTGGGGGATTGTCCCAAAACTTGCTACAAGGGGCCAGAGGGGCGGGCTGAATGAAAAATGTGTAAAATCAAGCACCGTGAAGGCATTGTGTGAAAATTGTGAAGGATTTTCCAAAGCGGGCAAAAATTGAAAAAAATGACAGGGCCGGTAGTGTCGAAAAAGTCAAAAATGGGAAGGGTGGGGGATTTTCCCCAAACTTGCTACAAGGGGCCAGAGGGGCGGGCTGAATGAAAAATGTGTAAAATCAAGCACCGTGAAGGCATTGTGTGAAAATTGTGAAGGATTTTCCAAAGCGGGCAAAAATTGAAAAAAATGACAGGGCCGGTAGTGTCGAAAAAGTAAAAAATGGGAAGGGTGGGGGATTGTCCCAAAACTTGCTACAAGGGGCCAGAGGGGCGGGCTGAATGAAAAATGTGTAAAATCAAGCACCGTGAAGGCATTGTGTGAAAATTGTGAAGGATTTTCCAAAGCGGGCAAAAATTGAAAAAAATGACAGGGCCGGTAGTGTCGAAAAAGTCAAAAATGGGAAGGGTGGGGGATTGTCCCCAAACTTGCTACAAGGGGCCAGAGGGGCGGGCTGAATGAAAAATGTGTAAAATCAAGCACCGTGAAGGCATTGTGTCAAAATTGTGAAGGATTTTCCAAAGCAGGCAAAAATTGAAAAAAATGACAGGGCCGGTAGTGTCGAAAAAGTCAAAAATGGGAAGGGTGGGGGATTGTCCCAAAACTTGCTACAAGGGGCCATAGGGGCGGGCTGAATGAAAAATGTGTAAAATCAAGCACCGTGAAGGCATTGTGTGAAAATTGTGAAGGATTTTCCAAAGCGGGCTAAAATTGAAAAAAATGACAGGGCCGGTAGTGTCGAAAAAGTCAAAAATGGGAAGGGTGGGGGATTGTCACTAAACTTGCTACAAGGGGCCAGAGGGGCGGGCTGAATGAAAAATGTGTAAAATCAAGCACCGTGAAGGCATTGTGTGAAAATTGTGAAGGATTTTCCAAAGCGGGCAAAAATTGAAAAAAATGACAGGGTCGGTAGTGTCGAAAAAGTCAAAAATGGGAAGGGTGGGGGATTGTCCCAAAACTTGCTACAAGGAGCCAGAGGGGCGTGCTGAATGAAAAATGTGTAAAATCAAGCACCGTGAAGACATTGTGTGAAAATTATGAAGGATTTTCCAAAGCGGGCAAAAATTGAAAAAAATGACAGGGCCGGTAGTGTCGAAAAAGTCAAAAATAGGGAAGGGTGGGGGATTATCCCCGAACTTGCTACAAGGGGCCAGAGGGGCGGGCTGAATGAAAAATGTGTAATATCAAGCACCGTGAAGGCATTGTGTGAAAATTGTGAAGGATTTTCCAAAGCGGGCAAAAATTGAAAAAAATGACAGGGCCGATAGTGTCGAAAAAGTCAAAAATGGGAAGGGTGGGGGATTGTCCCCAAACTTGCTACAAGGGGCCAGAGGGGCGGGCTGAATGAAAAATGTGTAATATCAAGCACCGTGAAGGCATTGTGTGAAAATTGTGAAGGATTTTCCAAAGCGGGCAAAAATTGAAAAAAATGACAGGGCCGATAGTGTCGAAAAAGTCAAAAATGGGAAGGGTGGGGGATTGTCCCAAAACTTGCTACAAGGGGCCAGAGGGGCGGGCTGAATGAAAAATGTGTAAAATCAAGCACCGTAAAGGCATTGTGTGAAAATTGTGAAGGATTTTCCAAAGCGGGCAAAAATTGAAAAAAATGACAGGGCCGGTAGTGTCGAAAAAGTCAAAAATGGGAAGGGTGAGGGATTGTCCCAAAACTTGCTACAAGGGGCCAGAGGGGCGGGCTGAATGAAAAATGTGTAAAATCAAGCACCGTGAAGGCATTGTGTCAAAATTGTGAAGGATTTTCCAAAGCGGGCAAAAATTGAAAAAAATGACAGGGTCGGTAGTGTCGAAAAAGTCAAAAATGGGAAGGGTGGGGGATTGTCCGAAAACTTGCTACAAGGAGCCAGAGGGGCGGGCTGAATGAAAAATGTGTAAAATCAAGCACCGTGAAGGCATTGTGTGAAAATTGTGAAGGATTTTCCAAAGCGGGCAAAAATTGAAAAAAATGACAGGGCCGGTAATGTCGAAAAAGTCAAAAATGGGAAGGGTGGGGGATTGTCCCAAAACTTGCTACAAGGGGCCAGAGGGGCGGGCTGAATGAAAAATGTGTAAAATCAAGCACCGTGAAGGCATTGTGTGAAAATTGTGAAGGATTTTCCAAAGCGGGCAAAAATTGAAAAAAATGACAGGGCCGATAGTGTCGAAAAAGTAAAAAATGGGAAGGGTGGGGGATTGTCCCAAAACTTGCTACAAGGGGCCAGAGGGGCGGGCTGAATGAAAAATGTGTAAAATCAAGCACCGTGAAGGCATTGTGTGAAAATTGTGAAGGATTTTCCAAAGCGGGCAAAAATTGAAAAAAATGACAGGGCCGGTAGTGTCGAAAAAGTCAAAAATGGGAAGGGTGGGGGATTGTCCCCAAACTTGCTACAAGGGGCCAGAGGGGCGAGCTGAATGAAAAATGTGTAAAATCAAGCACCGTATGTTGGTAATCGCTATGTTCACACTGCAGTGTCTTTTATTTTGCCATGTGTTGCTTTTATATTCTGTCTTAATGCATTTCATGTTATATATAAAGCACTTTGAATTGCCTTGTTGTTGAAATGTGCTATAAAAATAGGCCTTGCATGGTGTAGTAACATTTAGTTAGCATGGTTTCTTTCTAACCTTGTGTTTTTTTTCTTTTGAAAGTCAGGTCAGCATTTTGCATGTTAGCACAGTAAAAGGTTTATCTCAAAGTACTTCTAGCTGAAGCTGTCAGGAATTTGGTGCTTGATTGAATAGAACTTACTTGAATAGTTTGTGAGATATTGAGGAGTGTTGGACTATATATATCCCCAGTATTTACATCACACTATACAATTTTCCTAATTTCTGAGGGTAAAAATCGACACGACAGTGAGGACACTAGGACCCTGTGGAGACAGCAGCATTGGTCCTGTTTCTAGTTGCCTCCTGCTTCATCTCTGCAGTTACTGTGTGTGAGTGGAGGGGGAAAGCAGAGAGTGAGCTGGTGCCTTTGCAAGCATTTACATCAGCATCGCTACTCAGAAAAACCTCTGCTGCCACAGCTGTAGTCATCCGGGGAGAGGATGCACAAGGCAGATCAAGGGACGTACCTCAGCAGCATTCACAAGGTAGAGTGATTGATGTCCACTGTGTACCTCAGCAGTGGGAAACCAGGTTTTCATCCTCAGAGACCAAAGCAGCAGACAGCTGCATCAGGAAATATTCTGATTCAGGTACATAATGCTCTCTGCCTTGTTCTCTCTCCTTCTGTTTCTTCCCCTCACGCTCCCTGATTCTCACCACATTTTCTTGCTTGTTCTTATTATCCTCATCTAATCTAATGATTATGTACTGCCGAGTGTAATGAATAAATCTAATTCAATTGTAATGTGAATATATATAAGGTGGGCCTTGCTTTATACAGTGGGTGTAATGCATTAATGATTAATATATAAATGAGTAGGCGGCAAGACATGACTAAACCAGGCAGTGGGGTTAAACTGAATTGGGAGTACCCCTGTGTGTGATTTAGAGACATTGCTTACTGGGGGCGATCATTCATGATGAGAGAGGTTAGAGCTCAATTTTTGCCCTGATTCCGACTGTTAAAACTGAGAGCGCGACAAAGCACCCTGTGCTTTTGTTACATCTGTGGCAGAAGGCATTTATTGCAGTAAGCAACTGGATTTTCTTCATCTGACACATGCATATACCAGCAACCCCCATGTCTGTTTGTTGTCTAGAAGCTAAGCACAGTTGATATGCAGACAGCCTCTGCTACCTGTGAATACCCTCAGGTTTTCTATTTGAAACAGTAATGCAGTCATGCCAAGTGATCAGGGCTTTCTTAGTGGCAGTTATGCTAATGTGCTACATGTACGGAAGTAAAAGCTTACACACACACAAAAAATCGCTGAGTTTAAATTTTACCCAGTTTGAGTTAAAATAGCACCAACACAATACTGGGTTAATGTTACATAGAATGCCACTAAGGGGCTTTTTGATCCAGTTTAGTGTTATTTTTAATTATACTGTTGGGTTATTTACCCCAAACTAATGCTTGTTATAGTCTGCTCTGTTCTCTTTAAACTTGCATGTCATGGTTTGTTATTGATAATAGCTTGTGCATCTTTTGAATATTATATGCACTTTATTTTGTACAAGAAACAATACATTTCTGACCATTTTAGCTAAAGCTTGTTGTGTGTACACTGGGTCAAAATAACAAATTGCTAATCAGTAATGAGTGCAATGTTTTTTTTAGTGTACATTCATACAATCTTAGATCTGTGGTTTATACATTGGCAAGGACTTCCATAAATGAGCAATTATATTTTTGTGAGAAAACATACTCATACACAGTCAGTTTACACCTGTTTATACGTATAGATCTATATAAAAGATTCCACAGCAGATGTCATGTAAAAGGGCTATTACCTATTTAGTGATAGGATTGGCTTTAGGGAATTATCTTGTATTCATGCATTGGCAGGATGTATGCTTGAAAAGTATTTGGCCCCTGCAGCTTCTCAGCAACGACCACACTGGAACTATCTTTCACTTCTTTCTATATTAATACAAGTCTAAAGAAAGTGATCCATAACCGTTTATTTGTATTTTTCTACAGGACCAGTGTTATCATACACATGTGCTTCAGACATTTTGATTTGGTTGCAGAATTAGGAACTATGACCTGTTCAAGTGGCTCAACTCTGAATGAATTCTAATTGTTCAATCCATTTACTCACTCAGATGTCTCAGCTTGCTGCTAAAAAGGTGGCAAATGTCCCTTCCTTGAATAATGCATACTTGCATGAGTTAATTGGATTGAGGGTTGGTTTTGGATTACCTTATCAGTAAGATTGCCTTAACAGAGATTTGAGAGGCTTAGGAGGATTTATATAAAACTTCATCAGGGTGAATTAATCTTAATAATAGCTGAGGCAAAAGTGAGACTTAGCATGAGCAACTGATTGGTGGGATTCGTTCATATAAACCAGAAATGAAAAAAAGAGGTTGTGTTAGGAACACAGATGAATATAGGTACAAACATTAACAGATTATTTTACTCTGTCTTTCTTTTTTGTTTCTTAGGGTATGATGTGACTGATGTCAGACATGAAGATTTAGTAAATTTATGAAATCTGAACCTCCTGACGATCACATCATCCTTCGGACTACAAGGCAGCTTTTGACCTAATTTTCAAGCCGCTGTTCTCTAGCCGTACTTCCTGGCTGTGAAGGATGGGTGATGGGCCTATGACTGATTCTGCCTGCCTGCCTCATCCCACCCTTCAATGGAGCCAACGTGGAACTCCTCCCACCCACCTCCACAGCTCATGTCTAACATGTCTGCCTCCTCTCTGCCTGAGGGCTGGGCTCTGTCCCAGTCACTAGCCCTGTTGGCCATGCTAGTCATGGATCTGCTGGCTGTGGTGGGTAATGTGGCTGTCATGGCAGTCATTGCCAAGGCCCCACAGCTCCACAAGTTTGCCTTTGTCTTCCACCTGTGTTTGGTGGACCTGTTGGCAGCCCTGGTGCTGATGCCCCTCGGCATGCTCTCGAGCCGAGTCTTCTTCGGAGAGGCCCTGTGCAGGAGCTACCTCTTCCTCAGTGTGTGCCTCGTCAGCGCTGCAATCCTTTCTATCTCTGTCGTCAATGTGGAGCGTTACTACTACATCATACACCCCATGCGCTATGAAGTAAAGATGACTGTTGGCCTAGTAGCTTCAGTGCTGGTGGGGATATGGGTCAAAGCTCTGGCCATGTCAGCTTTGCCACTGCTCGCTTGGTTCCTGCAAGGTGGAAGAACTCCTCTACTAGAGGGTAGTGGGGTTGGCGGTGGAGGAGGTGGGGCTGTTCCATCTCCCCCTGCTCAGGGTCACAGGCGCTGTTCTCTGCATTGGACAGGGGGAGGATCAAACCGTTTGGCCTTCATGGTCCTCTTTACTCTGGTGTATTTCCTGTGTCCACTACTGGTGATTCTTGTTGTGTACTGCAATATGTTTAAAGTGGCTCGGGTAGCAGCCATGCACCATGGGCCTCTGCCTACCTGGATGGACACACCTCGGCGTCAGCGGTCGGAATCACTTAGCAGCCGCTCTACGATGGTTACCAGCTCTGGTACAGGGACCAGGACAGGAAGAGCAACTCCGCAGCGCCCCTTTGGGGGAGGAAAGGCTGCAGCAGTGTTGGCAGCAGTGGGTGGACAATTCCTTTGTTGTTGGCTGCCCTACTTTACTTTCCACTTGTATTCAGCACTGGCTGCCAGCCCACCAGCCATGCTGGCCTCTCTGGAGGAGGTGGTCACCTGGATTGGCTACTTCTGCTTCACCTCTAATCCCTTCTTCTATGGCTGTCTTAACAGACAGATCCGGGAGGAGCTGGGCAAGCATCTGCCTTGCCTGTTCCGTCGAGCAGGGTTTGAAATGGAGGACAGACTTCCCAGCCGTGAAGGATCCATAGAAGAGAATTTCCTTCAGTTTCTTCAGGGCACTGGCTGTAACTTGGATCCTCAAAACTCTCACAGCACCTCCAGCCCCAAGGGGGAGGCGTGCTGCCCCATGGCTCAGTCCCAACCACCTGAGCCAGCACAGCCCATACCCATTGATTTCCGTATTCCTGGACAAATTGCAGAGGAGACTTCAGAGTTTATTGAGACTGAACAGGTCAAAAACAACCATATATATACTGACAATTAAGTTTTAAACATCTTTATTTTCTGAAAATTAGTCTAGTTTTGATCAAGTGTTTCAGGAGTCGTTTCAGTGAAAAAAATGTTGAAAGCTGACCAACAAATAACTGTTCATTTAAATTACTTTAAATTGTATATTTAAATCATTGCACTTTGCCTCATCAGTTTCCATTCTAGTTCTTAAAAACAGTCACAATGACACAGTTAAATGCAATTATTTGAGATGCATTTCAAACTGTTGTTTGTGAACAGGGAAACTACTGCTAGAATTTAAACACAACCGCTCAGCTCTGTACAGTAAATGACTCAGTGAATTATTATTGATGTAACTTGTTAAAGCCTTTTTTAATATACAAAAAAAATCACATTAATTATTGTTTGAATATATGAAGGTAACTAAATAGTTTTCAGAGTTTAATGTTTTCACAATATTCTGTTTGATCTCAAATTATGGAACACCTGGTGAAATACACAGGCCCCCTCTCTTTTAATTACTTTATTATTGTGCAGAAATGCTCTGCTATTTCAATGAATTGCCTTTGGTATATTAATAAATGAAGAAGTTCCACACACAAACAGAGAGTTCAAATTTTAATGCCAAATAATTAATTTCTTGAGACCATTGAGAGTTGATTGTTTTTGAAAGTGATTTTGTAAATGATTTGGTACTGAAGACAGCAATAAAATACACAAAATTATGATCATAAAAGAGGACAGATTGAAGGAAAAGCACTACTGTCACTTTTGATTGGTAGTTGGGCCTTTATCAGTGATAATGTCACAACCCCTTAAACCAATCTGATCATAATTGGATTAGAAGGCATACATATTCTGGCCGAACTGTCATGGAAATGTTTCAAGTTGTTTGCAGATAGATATCTAACTTGTGTATTTGGTGCTCATCTAAACACATCCATTCCTATCTATTGTAAGAAGCAAGCCAGATCTATTGCAACTCAGTTTAGAATTTAGATTGAGTTTATAACTAATTTTAAGGGTCATCCAGCTTTCTGCCATGTGGTCTATTTATCAGTGTATTTGGACGTAGATCTTAAAAAAACAAAACAAAACAGTGTTCTCTTGATGCACATGATTCTTTTCCTTACATCGTTTGATGTACGTAACTGTATGTTATGTTTAGTAAAACTGTAAGTGTTGGTTGTGTATATCACTCTACACAACCTTTTTTCTTTTTATTGGTGAGTACTTGTTATGAATTTCATTGCAAAGAGGCTGATGTATTTTGACCCATATGCAGTAACTGCCTTCTTTGTGTGTTTTTCAGCTGTGGAGATTATTATCCCAGAAGAAGAATACATTTAGATTTTTTGACAGGGTTTTTACAGTACCTCATATGCAGGGGGAAAAAAATCCAGTCCTGCACAGTTCCATGTTACGTATGATTCCTGCACACTATTACAATGTTACAACAAGATTTCCTTGTTTAGGTTTTATTAGAAACGAGAGTGCAGCCTTTGATACGCTTTTCAACTTGAGCTTGATGACGAGTTGAAGTAATATTTTATAGCAAAGTGTTAGGGATAATACTACATGTGGAAATGTTTTATTGAAACAGGTCCTTTCTTAATGTGGATACAGGGTTTTTAAGATATTTTTTCCAAAGGTTGTTTTTGAGTGACAATGCCAATACAAAATCAAACTTGAGCTTGATATGTTCTTTTCATCATGTCTAAATATCCTGAAACTGTGAATGATGTTGAACGTTTGTGTTAGGGTTTTCACTTGTTCAGAGATTGTTTTTTTATGCTGTGAGTAAAATAAAAGAATGACCACTGTACTGCAATGATACGAATGTGTTCTGAAAATACATGGCTAAAACTTGAGTGAGAGATACTGTTGTAATAAAGAGTTTCTATGTTTGTAAATCATTTCCGATGCATTCTCATAATTCTACCTAAAGTATGAGGCTTCTGTCACAAATAGTGATACCAAATATCTGCCTTGACATTTAGGGTCTTTATAGCATCTTTCACTCAACATCTCAGTGTTCTGTATTTGTACTATGTCATTCAGTGTGTGTGGCATAATCTCCCTGCTTTGCTTTGATATCCCACTGAAAAGAGGAGGGTAGGAGGATGCAGTTCAAACACTTTGACCTTAAGGTAACATTTAAACTTCAAAGGCCAAAGCCACTGGTATAGCCTTCATCAATATGAAAAGCCTAATAGATAGAAAAAAAGATTTGTAAAAATATAATAAATTCATTTAGCACCATTCCCATCTCTGTTTACTCTCACTGCTCAGATATGGGACTAATGTAACTCTCTTGGGAGCAGAATAAAATGTAAATCTGTCCTGCTACTGTTTGATGCTATGTTTCAGTTGGAAGATGCTGGTGCGTGACAGGCCTCACACCTCAACGATGGACCTCAGTCAAACCGCCCCCAGCTTCGCCAGGCTCTGCCATCCCCATGGCAATTATTACCTAGTGACATTTCTCAGTTTTGTAGTGGGCGGTAGGAGGAGCCTGCTCTATTGGGAATCCAACAAGAGACCCTTATCTGTGACTTCTTAAAATATATTCCAGGCCAAACTAGACCTGACATTTGTTTTTGTTATTTTATCACAGTCTGGGATTGCTTTTGAGAATATTGTCATACTATGATATTTTTGCTTTCCACATTCTGCTGTAATCTGTGTTATTACCTGTGATTGCTTCCTGGAAATACTGTATTCATTTACATGAGTAACTACAGAATATATATTACCAGTCAAAAGTTTGGACACATCTTCCCATTCACTTGAATGAAATATTGTGACTGGTACTGTACATGTAAACACAAAGATAAATTCTAATACAAAAGGTGCTAATGTCATAGTCCAGATTCAGAATTATTTCATGTTGTGTGAAATGTACTCTGTATACGCAGACTTTTAGCTTTGCATTTACATAACTTTTGTTTCTTTCAAATGTAACGAGAAATTCACCATTGTGCTATCTTAAAGTAATACACTTAAGTAGTTATGCTGATAGCACCACATATTAGTAATTAGATCTAACCTGATGGCTAGAGACTAAAGAAATGCAAAACAAAAATCTATTTTAGAAAGCCAGTGGCAGGTTGGAGAACAGTACAGACAGGCAAGACTGTGAAGTATTTGTCAGTATGTACTGAGTTCCTGCAGGAGGGCAAAGAGCATTTAGGTGGAATGGAATGATGAACAATAGCCTTGAGAGTATGTCCAAAAGAGGAAATGAAAGAGGGAAGTGAGATGAGTGACGTGAGTACACTGAAGAAAAGACAACATACAAAAGGAGGTAATATGTCAGTTTATTAAGGAACAAAGATTTAAAAAAAACCTCAGTGGAATCTATACAAGCTCAAAGCTGGTATGATGGATATGTTTGGGGTACTTGGGGGCAGTGGAACAAGCTGTAAAAACCACACTCAAATATTGTAAGTATTTGCACAGGTTAGCAAGTACTGTACTGTAACATTTGGAGTTGTGTTTGTGTCTACATATTTACTCTCCTTTTAGCTCTGCTTTGGTCTCCACAGACTCCTGTGAAAGATATCTGGCTCTTTAGCTGATTAATGCTCCATCATGTTTATCGGATAGTTGCTAACTTTGTGTGTCATATGGTGCTGGCTGGACAGTGCACACACAGCAGGTTTATCAGATCTTTACGTTGAAAACAGTTACTGCTGCATGTAGATAAAATACTGATGAAAGTCACACTGAACCAAAAGAGTGAAGCTGCTGGCTGTTGAACTAAAACAACAAACTGAAAGATGCTAAACTGCTCCACAACTTCTACACTACACTTTGTCATTTGATCTGTTGTTAGTACAAAAATATGCATTATGGGACTTTTAATAAATCATTTTACAATTATTTTCTATAAGAAACAACATACATCATTTGTGGAGATGGATATTCATGGACCTTGTTTTATTGACCGTGTCTTGTGAGGGTAATATTGTCACTGAACAAACCCAAAAAGTTGACTGACTCCAGACAGAGGTTGGTCCTTTACGTCACATGTATCATGCCGATAAACATATCAAGAAGAGGTGGAAGCAGATGGACAAAGGGGGTCACAGTCGGACTCTGTGGCAGGAACAAACCCAGACGAACACATAAAAAGGGAGGACAAGACAGTATTTGTTAAAGAGTAAAAGAGAGTAATGATAAAGTAAGGAAAACACAGATAACTTCATGGGGAGTGTGTGCTTCTAAATATCTTGTGTGTGTATGAATATAAAGGCACAATAGATACTGGCATAATAGCAATGTAAGAAGGGTTTAATCATCAGCTATTGCTTTAATTACAGACCAATTCACAAAACACCATACTACTACTAGTATTACAAGTTACATGTGGCAGCACCATGCATTAAAACTGTCTAGTGATCAAGTGTTGGTAGTTTACCAATAAAAGTGGAAACTTGAAAAATGCTTTGAAACTTCTTTGGTTCCAGCTTCATAAATGTGAATACATTCAAGTGTCTTTAGGCTTCAGTGATAGTAAACTGGATATCATTGTTACAGTACTCCAGTGTAATGTTGAATGCAAGCCTTTACTGGTAATTGAGTATACTTACATTGTGGTATCTCTACTTTAACAGGAGTATTTTCTTCAGCTCTACTTTGAGGGATTGTCTTTTGGGATTGTTACCAGCAAAACGATTTCCCCATGCCTCCTTATGTAAAAATTACTATATTCAATAAAACTACTTTACAATCTTGCAAAGCCATATTGTTAGAAGCTCACCCCCCATCTGGAAGACCAGTGACTTAAAACCTTGTTTCTCTGATTTGAGGTAGAGTGGAAAATTTTGGTCACAGTAAGTGTAATTTTCCAGATAGAAAAGTCATCTTGGGCTCAAATTGAAGAGGACTTTGGTAGTTTTATCGGAGTGAGGCAGTGACATTAACCTTAAAGTGCTGGAAAATTGATTTTTGTGTCTTTTTTTATGTCTTTTTTTGGTCTTTTTGGGTAATGTTGTGGTAATATTTAAAAAAGAATGTCAACAAGCTACTTACTATTCTCTTTATTTAAGGATAGGCTTCCTGCCAAATTACACACTTACATATATGAGTAGGCTATTTATGCAATTATAGCACCTTAATAGTTGGATTTACATAATTTGACCAGAAACATGTCCCAAAAAGCCCCTTAAGGCCAAACACGTCCGTTGGATATTTCCAAACAGGAAATATTGTGAAAAAGGAGGGCTGGCCCTGACTACCGGCCCACCCTCTGTCACTATCGACATTTGACTGATATGTCTACTCTAACTTAACAATAGAGACCTTTGAACCTCCACACGACCACACAGCGGGTGGCTTCTTCAAAACATACACCTTCTTTTTTGAGGAAACTGCCTTAAACACACGCAGTCGAGCAAAGGTGAAACTTATGGACAGCTTTTCCAGTTATTGGGTTATTCCGTTAGTTACCGTTAAGGTGTAAGTGGTGTAAGTTAAAGCTAACGGCTACTGACTGAGTTAACCGAGATGAACTCATTTCACGTTAGTTTGTAGTGAACAGCTAATGCACCAACCTGTATCAAATGTTAACTTACGAGACATTTCCCAGCTTTACAAGTGACGTTGATATTAGTCAGCAGGTCTGAGTATGGCTGGTAACTCGTCAGCTCGCTAGCTAAATTATCTCATGCCAGTTTAATTTACCGTGCTGTGTTCTGCTCATGCATGGTTCTGCTGTGTGTTTTCTGCAGGACATTTCCTGTCTTCCTCTTGAGTTACTACAGTCTGCATCTGCTGCCAGCTTAAAGTCCTCTGCAATGGCAGGTGGTAAGTCAACAAAGCAAGTGACACAGTTCAGACGTCTGTCAAGAACTCAAATACTTAAAATAGGTATTGTCGAGGTTACATAACCCATAATGTTATTAAGACAACTGCTTATCTCAAGTAGCTTAAAACTGCAAGAATCGAGTGAACCCCCCCCCCCCCCCCCCCCCCAACAGTGCTCAGTTTCAGTTAAAGCAAATAATTCAGTTATAATTTAGCAAATAATCCACTCTACAGTCCTGTGATCAGTGGAACCAGTGCAATTAAGCCAAATGTCATGACTATTTTGTGACATGCTAAAATAATTGCAAGTTTATCAATGTCAGTCTTTGATTGCAATGTCTATGTGATCTAATTAGAGAAAAGCATGATTTGTTAAGTTGGCCTTGTTGGCAAATTGCAGCTCAGATTACTTATGAACAGGCTATACATGGAAAAAGAGGACACTGTGGGTTCTTTTTCTTTTTTTTGGCGTATGGCCTCTGCAAACAAAATGCTGAATTCCATGAGCTTTGCTCTGAAGGAGTGAAAAAAAAATCCCCAAGCAGCTATTGATATGCACAGTGGTCTCATTTTTAGCAAAAGGGTGAGCAGACAGAGAGCTTGACCAAGCAGCAGAGGCAAAGAGAAGCCCAAAGAGGGAATAACAAAAGCTATCAGGGCAACATAATTGCCCTCTGTGTGCAGGTAAGGCATTGAGAATGTAAGTAAATCGGTTTTAGCTAAATGTGTTACATGGATTTCATTTTTCTTTTAAACAAAAAGTAGGCTTCTGTTTCTTAGCCTTTGCTGCTGCTGCTGCTGTACCAGATGGCAAGCGTCAGCTCACTCAAAAACTGGGTCAGATTTCAGAAAAGGCTGGAGACACCCTGAAACAAGATTTCTTTTTTTCAACTTGGCAAAGATAAATCTTGATTTCTTACACTTTTGCCAGGCACATGATCTTTATTTGCGAGGTGTCGTGAAGCTCATTTAATTTGAATGTTTTATGTTGCGGTCTGTTAAAAATCTTCAGGGCGTAGCTTGAGACTGAAGTTCAATAGTTTTATTCTAATTGCACAGTAATTCGAATAAACAATATTGTATAGATTGTACTTTAGTTTTAGATAATAGTATGATAGGTTTAATAGTTTTTAGGTTTGAGTGTTTCAGCCACAGCTATATGACTAAATATCTGCTCCACATATCATAGTTTAATATGTTCTCAATAAACATTGACAATTATGTTGATCATGACTTGATCATGTTCAGCCTGTATAGCCTGCAGATGTCAGTTTTATCATAATCCTTTACAGGACAACATTGGTGGAAATGAATGAAATAATCAGTTAATGGACAGTAGCTTCAGTATATCTGAAACTTCCTTTTTACTAAGTGCAAGCTCTGAACAAAATGTGTACAAATCATCACACTTCATGGAAATGTCAGTATGCCGCATTTAAAACATGGCGAAGCTACTTAATGCTGTATTTTTGTTTGTGTAGAAGTAAAAGATTTGTCTTCTTGTTTCTGTGCGGTTTAAAATTTTGGTAAACTGAAGTTGCCTGAACTCAAAAGGGATAATTATGTTTTTGACCAACTGCATACAATGTTTTTACCACTAGATGGAGAGCTTTGCTCTTTTTTGGCTCTCTTGCTCTGAATGCTGAGGCAAGTGATGTTTACAATACACTGTAAGGCCAGCATTACTGTAGACAGTCACCAGTTGGTGTCTCTTTTTGAATCTATGTTTATTGATCTGTGACATGAAAACCTCTTAATTTAAATGGACTTACTGAGCCTTTTTGATTGTGTTTGTTTGTGGTGGTTCAGAAAATCTATTAATTTCAAAAAGCCAAATTAGAGAATTATCACATGCAGTAGAAATGGACTTTTCCATCATCTATATGATATGCACAAGTGTGATGAAAAATATTAACTGAATAGTGTTAGAGGACTTTCAAAGAGTCTGAAATTTGTATCTTTTACTATCTAATGATGAGTGTGAATGACGTGTAAATAAAGTAATTTTGTTTTAAGTTAAGCCCCATTATATCAACAAAACGACATGACCTTTATTTCTGTTGCTTGCTTGGGCTCTGCTTGCTTTTGGAAGCTTGTGTGTTTACTTCACCTTTAATCAACGTGTGAAATAGTAGTTCATGTTCTTAAATTACAGCATCCACTCTAAGGAAGTTTTGCACATGCTTGCCATGGGTTACATTGCTGGCCTTGTTGGGCATTGGTCGTTATTGTTTATAACAGTTCATGGCAGGCGGGCCTGTGCTGTGTGCCTTTAGGCTGTCAGTCTCCCCTCTGAATTTTCCAGCAAAGAAGATTTGGAGTTCACTAGTCAGCTTACACACTAAGCTGGTTTCCATGCTTATCCACACTCACCATTCTGTGTTCTTGGGCTTTTTTGTGGCTTGCTATTCATCTGGATCCGCTGCTTCTCTTTTTCGGTTGGATACACATTCTTCTGATATCTAGTGTATCTAAATGCTATTTTTAGATGAGTGGAAAAACTTTTGTCCTTCGCTCACCTTGGCGCTAAGCTGGCGGGGTGTAGCCAGTCTCCAGGCTCACTGGCTGTCATGCTAGCTACAGACTTTGATCTGCAATGCCCTCCGCTGTGGCTGTTTTCCCCCACTTTGGCTATAGGAAGCTCATACCGTGGTTGCTAGGGCAACCAAGGAGGATGGCTCCCAGCAGGAGCTGGGGAAGCCATGGGCTGCTGTTCAGCTCGTCGCTGTGGAGCATGCCTGCTGACCTGCTGCTGGCTGGTAGGAGGAGCCAACTCTGCAGAGGAGCTTCTCCAGGCCCAGTATGGGTCCTGCCGCCCCACTGCCCCACCATGAGACAGAGCTTCAGCATTAGAGCAAGTGCTCCTCTCTCCCTCTGCTGGCCACTGCATAGCTCTGACTTGCTCTGCTCCAGTTGTAGCAGGAGCACAGGCAGCAAGATGTCCTCCTCCTCCTCCAGCTCCTCATCCACCAGCGATGGACAAGGGAAGCCTAAACCTAAATCCACATTTCACAGCAGGGGGAGCCTGAAGAGCACCACCAGCCCTGGTGAGTGTGGGTGAGAGGGGTCCCATATAAAGAGTGTGAAAACTATCAGCTGTAATATGACTGTAGAGTCATAAAATTACACAGATGTGTGAGCAGTGGCATTGAAGGATCTGTGCATGCTCATCAGGAGCAATGAGAGAGGGAAGTTAACAGATGTAACTGTAGTTAGTAGCTCAGGTATGTTTTTATTGTTTTTTAATAGATAAAGGTTAAATTAAGGTTAAATTTCACAATTTGGAGTTCATTCATCATGCATGCTGCTGTCTGTGGGACCGTAATGTATTTCATTGGAAATAATATTTTTACTGAATTATGGCTGCAATGAATGATTATTGTTACAAGTTAATCTACTGATAATAGTGTTTTTGACAGTCAGTGAATTGTATAAAATATTTAAAAATATGGACGAAAGCACGTTGCGTGTTCTTGTACATCCTGGATTCAGAAGCATCAATCTAAAAATGGCTGACATTTTTATTTGATGAATTGTCTTAAATGATCAGTCGGCTCCGGAAATTGATGTTGATTAGTTTAAGTTTTCTGTCAATCAGTTAATCAATAAATCATTTCAGCGCTAAAGTAAATAATAATTTTGACTGGTTGGTAACTCAGAAACTGAAACACTTAGCAAAATGTTTGTAATTTAGTAACAGTTATTAAGTTAATAAATACAAGATAATTCAGCCACACATAAACAATCAAAACATGGATCAGATTCCGCTTTTAAGGATTTAACTTTTATTGCTGATGAAAACACATAGTGTAGTGTAGAGTGTGCTTCCCATATATGTGGGTAGCCACATCCATTTTTGTTTTAGTCGTTCTTCCTTCTAAAAAGTCTTGGCAGAGTGATTGAAACGTGGGTCCTAATGGTGCTGAAGCACAACTGCTAATTATCTTGTAAATTTTAAAAGACTGAATGCTTAGTGCTGCCACGGGGTTGAATGTCAAATTGTAGACAGATTCTCAGCCCTTAGTGGGCCCCTGCTGCCCTCCCTTTTGTAGCAGTGACAGTTTATCATGGGTGTCCTGACTATGGCCTCTCCTTATCTTAGTAGTCTGGGTTCAACAGAGCAGTGGTATCATTTTATCTTTAAACTTCACCTGTGTCAATATGCCAACAATACCTTTCCCAACTGTTGGCCCAAAATCTCTTTACTTTTATTAAGAGTAACATGCAGTGACCATGTTACCCTCACCACCATATGGAGAAAAGTGAATGATGTCAGTGACGGACATGTGATGAAAGTTTTCAGTCATCTAATCTTGAGTCTTCAATGTTTTCTTTGTTACAGCAGCTAAAGATGACTGTATTTAATCTTCACTCTAAGTTTAATTTGGATTCCTCTGTCGGCGTCACAGCTTGCCTCTGTAATCTCTGGACTTCTGAATACCAGAGAAATTGCAGTAAAGTTCATGTTACTGCAGCTGCCTTTTGAACGGTTGGGTTTAACAGATTTTCAGCTACTTTACTTGACTTTTTATAAATTGTTGCAAGTTACAGGAGGAATATAAAAGTTTCAGTCACTATTCTATAAATTATTAAAAGATAATTGTTATTGGCATTTGCATGCTGGTGACAACAATAAAAAATATTTTAACATAAGTAAACACCTACTTCGCTATTTTAATTAGGCTTTGTTACAACAGGCCTTTATCTCGCTGGTATATGATGGTGTTTTGCAGTGAGTGTGTAATTCAGTAGTGTCAGTTCACCAGATATGCGTAGGAGTTGATTAACATTTTAGTGTGATGGGAGACAGGCCAAACGATTGTAGATCTTTCATTACCTTTGATGTTGACGCTCGCTGGTCTCTGTGGGGACAAACTAGGAAGTTAAACCAGAAATGTATCTGTGAAGCAATTAAATGTTAATATTGACTTAATTAGATGCCACATCCTCAGTGTGACACAGCGCAGCACAAATGTTGGATATTTTTGGAGGGGTGCAGCAGCAGATCTCCGGCAGTTACTCACATTGACACACACTGTACCGTATTTGCTGCGGAAGTCTGTCTTTGCCGCAGTAATAAATAACTTAGAGGTCTCTCCATCCATGCAGTCATTTAAGTCCTCTCAATTAGCCGCTTGGCTGAGCCCTCTGCACTCCCAGTCTGTCATGAGAGCCACATGTAGGGTACCCATTACAGTACTTTGCTCCGACCACACCAGTCTGTTAGCATTCTCTGTGCCAAATTTTTGCTGTAGAAAAATCTACTGTAGCTGCATCTTGAGTAGTTGGTGTTTTATTCAAGTCATGAACCGGAGGCTTCATCATTTCCTGTCTTCCTTCTTGCTGCAGCACAAGAAGTAGCTCTGCTCCACGGCATCTTTCCTTTCAAGAATCTAGCAAGTTCTTTTTTTTTTTTTTCCCCAAATTTATTTTTATCTCCAGCACTCCTGCACATTTGAAACAGTTCTCTTATGTAAGTGTCAGTGTTGAGCCAGTTTTCACATCTGCAGAGATCTGTGTGTCTGTAGGCTGCTTTCTCCCACTGGAACCTCATTGCCTCATATAAAGCAGAATATGTAATGTCCTGCCGTTGCAGCTGAAGCTATATGACGTGATATATAGCGGCTATTACAGCATCTGCCAGAGAGGTGGAGGGAATTCCTCTATCCAGCATTTATGACTGCTGTGCTCTCTGATACCGAGGCTGCTGGCTTGATCTTCACATACTTGCTGGCCTCTAACTTGACAGTACGGTGTGTACCTTTTATCTGTGGGCTGTCTGCTGGTCTCATTTGTCAAATGATTTTGTTTCAGTAGATTTTCCTTTCAAGCACGTTGTCAACTCAATAACATTTACAAGGCGCAGTGATACCTGGCTCATTACATGGATATCCCACTGTTGATCCTGTCGTGGCATGCCTCTTGAAATTATGCATATTCCTTTTCTAATGACATGAAAAGTCGTGTTCTCTGTTCAGTTACCCCTGGGGGGCTCTGGTAAACCCCTCACTGAAAAAGTAGCACATCTACATGTTGTTGTCTCATGGAGTTGCACAACCGGCATCTCCGTTCCAGCCCACCTTGCCCTGCCCAACCCCCCACTAGCTGAAACATGTGACAAATAAACACAGAGAGTCCCTTCCAAGTACTCCATAACCTTACAGTGATGGTTTTGGGTGTCACAGCATATTGTAGATGTTACCCTCTTCTGCTGAAAGGGTGTTTTTTCTCCACTGCTTAGAGACAAGGCAGAGCATCAGCGTCACTGCACACGAAAACATGTTATTTATATTATTAAACTGTAAAATGTAGAGATTTGAGGGAGAAGTAAAAGCTATGAGAAAGTTATGAAAATATTGACTGTATTGTGTGTACTGTATATGGGTTTTCTGATTAACTTCTTTTCTAGTGTATATTTTAATAGCACGAATAATAAGTACAGTTCTGCACTTTTCAATCACACCACTAGAGGGAGTCTCTGATTCATGAGTGTTTTGTAAAGTCAGACCATCAGCTTTAACCTCTTACCAGGCACCCCTAGTTTTGACAATGTGCCCAAAATAAAATTGTACTATTCATAATCGTGGTCCCCTTTGAAAGGGAACTCAGAAACTTCACAGCCATAAAGTCAGAATAAGTGATCCTGATCCTGAAGTGTCTCACAGGTGGGACAGTGTGGTTTAACAGGTTGAACAGGCGGCTCGTTGTCAGTGTCTCAGGTCTTTGCCTCTTCTGCCGTCAGATATGACTGAGGACCCGTTCGGTCCGTGTTTGAGTGGAAAATTCCTGGCCTTTCTTCTGCTATGAATAGCTCAGCTGTTTCCCGGTCTAACAGAGGAAGTCAGTCAGTGGTGGAAAAAGGATTTTGGAGAACCAGGACTCACGGTCTCATAAGCTATCACATGAACAGGTGGGCCTGTTGTTGTTATGGGGTCGACTAGATAGTCAGTGGAGCTGGCATATCTGTCCTTTTAATCATCACCGCACCTTTAGCAAACAAACACTCACATTCCCAGAGGACCCAAACTCAATATCCATCACACACCGTATCCATCTCAGCTGGTTGATTTACCGGCTGACAGACGGTACATAACACATGGTAATGAAGGAGTTGTGTTTCACCGCTGAGGTACAGTTAAGCATGCTGCTCTGCTCTGTCCCTGCTCCTCATGCCATGACTCCTAAACAAGACACATTTTTGTTTAATCCATCTCATTCGATCACAGATGAGCAGGCGTCAGCTGACGTTTGGTCCCTGGCTGGTTTTTATTGGCCTGTGACCCCTCAATGAGTCAGAGAATCACTGGTTCACATGAATATCTCTCAGCTCATGTTTTCACTTTGTTTGGAAACTGTCAGACATCTGAAGATGTTCTAAAGAAATTGTGATGGACAATTGTTTGTAAAGGGTTTATCAATTAGTTTATTAAGCATGTATATATTTGCCAATTAATAATCATTGTCTATCAAATTGTCATTTTCATGGTGAATATGCAACTCCACTTAGTCCTGATAAGTTACATTTGTGATTTAACCATAAAGGACTTCACAGTTCACATCTGTTCTGCAGTAATCAAACACAGCAGTAACAAGGTGTGTTCATGCTCATGTGTGTCTCTAGCGATGTTCCTAGAAACAGGACGTGTTATCAGAAAACTCTGGGCCGTCTTTGTGTAGCAACAGTCTTTTTATTGCCTCCAGCTTTGTTCCCCTGGCTCACCTTTGGTCTCAGGAATCGGGTGTTACAGTACCCTCTTGTTGTCGAAGCAGTGCTAAGTACATGTTGACAGAGTTAAGTGACACAGTGCTCCTCTTTGCTATATTCAGATATGGTGAGAGGTGACTGTAGTCTGGATAATCACACAGGATTGGAGGGGGGGGGGGGGGTGAATGGGTTTGTCTGTATCTGTTTCTTCTGGATTGTGCGACTCTATGTGCGCATCTCATATATGTTCTCTTCTCATTTCTGAGCATTGTTTCTGTGTATTTGTGTGGGACGGGCGGCTGGGAAGATTCATTGTTTTGTGATGGGCTCAAATAGAGATACACAGTCTGAGTGCTGAGTATTTTGTTTAAGTGTTTACCACGTTTTATTCACATGGGAATGTTTATGCAGGGTGAGAGATTAGGCGTGCTTGACAACAGCCTTCACAATAATACAAGTGCTTGTGTTCCTCTGGGAGAAAAGGAGCAAAAAGTGGTGCACAGCTACTCCCGTATGCTGTTGATTAGTCCTCTGGGAAAAAGATGTGTTGAGCACAGTGGAGGTCCAAACTGGGGTTGAGAAAGAAACCAAACCTCACTCTAAATTAAAATTCACAGCAGGCATTCAGCAACATGCTTCTCAGCTCTTATGCCATTGCCATTGATGGCAGAATGCTCACCTACATACATTATTTTAAAGTAGTCGAGGTTCACAGAAATGTCATGCATGAGAAACGCTCACGAGCATTGCAGGTCACAGCAGTCTTCTATATTTCAGGTGGCTGAGAATTACTGCAGAGAAATGAGCAGCATTTATCTATAGATATGAACTAATGCTTTCACCTAAACACCTCTCTGCCAACATAATCTCCTTTATATTGTCCTGCACGTAGAGGGTCCTCTATGCTCTTCATAAGTGAATGAACTTCCATTAAATTGAGGAGTTGTCATGGTTTCTACCAGTGTTAAAAGTCATTTCTATGTGCTGATAAACTAACTAAATTATACAGTTTGCACCATCCGTTTTGTAGTTGAGGTAATCTGTGAAGTGCAACATTATGTCCAGAGATATTCTGTGTTTCTTAATTAGGTTCCCATGGTTACGGTTCTGCACAGAAAATATCATTATCATTATTGTAGGTATTGTGTAACTCATGTCACTGTTGTTGATGCTGAGATTTGGGTCGAGGTAACAAGGTAACCATCTTGTTTGATTGGCTGTAAAACTGCACGCGCTGTACTAAAGAAGTTTATACATCAGTGTCACCTTCTCCAAATCATTTTAAAGATCTGTAATCAAACTGAGCCTTAGTGGAAAGAAGACCCATTTCTTGCTGTCCTGTGAAAGTGAATGTCATGAGCACTTTCTGTGGTTTTATTGATACTTTTCTTGTTTTTTGTTTTTCATGCATTATTGTCAGATAATTTTACCTAACAATCTTGCCCAGATAAAACTATTTGAGATTAAGAATATAACACTTTTTACATTTTTAAATGCCATTTGTTGACTCTGTTTATTAAAGACTCTTCTGTGTTTGCTAGCGTAGTTTTTTTAAACGGTTTAAAATAAAGGCTCTAAACATGATGTTGTGTATTTAAACTTCAGCTTGGCTGTAAAAGTGCTGCCCTCTTAGTCCACTGCAGAAAGGAAGTGGACTCATCACTGACCACCACAGTTTAGGGGGAGTCACAAAGGGCAGTCAGAGAAATGAGTGAACTGTGTGCGTAGGTCAACATTATGGTTGATGGGTTGGTGTTGATTCTGGTCTGTATTTCTAAAAGTTTCTTCCCCTGTTAACGTCACATACTGTGAAATCACTGTCTATATTTACTCTCCATTATAAACAACCAGACTCTTTATGAGTGTTGCAGGGTTGCTGAGTTCAACTGGTTTCTCAGTGTTGTTGTGATACTTTAAGCTAGCGTCTGAGGGGATGTTTATACCGCACTGCTTCTTTAACTGGGTTGAAACTCAATATACAGTTTGGTAACATGAACGATGAAAGAACACAAATTTATGTATCCGATAAGTAGAGCAATATTATCCTCATAGTTTCCTCTGAGTCGTGTTGATAATGCTAGCTTCACTTTTGTTGCAGCTGGGTCATTTGTATGTGAGGATCTGTCCAGAATTCAGTCCCTGGCATGGTTTGTGTCTGCCTTTTGTGTGTCTTTCATGCTGATGTGTGTCATGTGTGTGTTTGTTTGTGTGCTTCTGGTTTTAACCCTTCATCTGGAAAATTCCTTGATGATCTTTGCTTTGAAAGTTCACTAAAAATGTAGATTTAATCGAGGCTTAGCGGACTACTTGAGCACATAGGCCATCCTTGTGCCATACAGCAGTCATGTGAGAGAGGGGGGAAATAGCCTCCCCTGGCATCATGTGATCGACAGAGAAAATAACATTGTGTCCAGTATGTAAATGAGCTCACATGTATGTACACACATACCTGTATGTAACAAGACTAGACAGGTATCCACGTTTGAGACAATCACATTAAGAAATGACCAAAAGCATTAAAAAAAAAAGAGTTGAGCATTTGTTCTGACACACAAAACAGACAAATAACAGACCTCTTCAAACAGCGAGCATACGAACAAAAAATAGAGAAAGTAGGGCATAAGAACATTGAGTCAGAGCAATAAGCCAATTAAAAGACATGTTCAAAAGAAACACAAGGATGTTATTGTAGTGCTACAGTGCTACTGAGGACGAACATAAAGTGCATTTTATTAGAAACACTAAAAGGAACATTTATGTGCACACGAAACCTTTCTTCAACAAACATGTCATGTCAAATATTCACAACGTGTTTTACAGTCATGAGAAGGCTGAAGCAGTGGGTTTCATGAAGAGGTGGGAGTTGGAGATGAAGTGGGAGTGGCCACAGATGCAGGGCCTCCACCATTTTACAGCACAATAGAGCATAAAGTGGTTCACCCCGACCCCTCCCCTTTTTTTGCCACGTGGTATCTTCCAACCCAGTATTTAAATCCGGGAGCTTGAAGACTGTTGTTCAGTCACTGAAAACCGGTGTAATCCAGGAAGCAGCTGAGAGACAGGCACACACAGAGAGAAAGAGAAGATAGAGACAGAAAAGAGAGAGAGAGAGAGAGAGAGAGAGAATCAGGAGAGAGAGGGTTGAAAAAAAAACTGCTTCACCAGCACACTGGAGGTGGTGACAATTACAACAGGAGGAGCAAATAAAAGAGAAAATAGTCTGATCCCGCTGTTAGTGCAGCACATCCTATCTCTCTCTCTCCTCTCTCTTTGCTGTCATTTCTCTCTCTCTTCCACTGTGCCAGCGGGGGAGGGTTGCATCGGCCGTCCCAGGCCTAGTTACATGTCCCAGCATCCCGCAAGAGCTCAGACAAGGCCACTGCGACCGTAACGGAGACTGTGAGAACAGGACAAGACAGGGAGATAGAGGTACTGTAACCTACTGCTGATAAATGATGAACAGTACCAGTTTGTTAATGTGAATACTGACGTCTTAGAAGTTTTATCAGCTCTGTGTTAGGCTGGCATGATACTTATCACCTTTTAAATTTAATGCATGAGCAGGAGAACGGTAACAGATGAGATGCTGGTAAACCCTGTTGTATATCCTTTATATTATAGGGTAGGATAAAAATATGGATAAGATAAAACTATGTCATGCATTTTTTCGGTCTGTTGCTACGATGCTGATCTTAGCAAAAGCTTGTGATGTGTTTGATAGTTTTATCACAGCAGCGCCTGACTGTTGCAGTGAGTGAACATTTGGGACATCCACTCCCGCTGCTGTTTGCTCCAGTCCAGTAAATGGTGCAGTCATGTTTCCCAGTGGATTAATTGTGGTTCTTGTGAGTTTGCTGACGAAAACAAAACATAAAGAGCATACACATTTTTTTTACAAAAGTGTGCAGTAAAGCAATAAGGCGGCAAGCAGAGTGTCAACTAAAGCTAACGAGATCCTGAGGGAAAGAAATATCTCAATCTGGAGTCACACATGAAGAGGATCTTTGTTGACACTGTGGTGCAGAGATGTGCTGCGTAATGCCGGGGTCTCCATCTGAACATGTTGACCTTCCTCATGTGTATAAGGGCATTGTTTGAAATCTGTTTTTGTGTTGGTGATGTGATGGCAGTAACTAGTGTGATCCATTTCCTCCTGAATGATGTTTATTACAGATAAAAAAGCAGAGTAGCACTTGAAGTAAATGTTTCCAACCACAGTACCAAGAATCATCTGAAATATATGCTATTAAATCTTTTTTTGTCTTCCCAGCAGACATTCGTGAATTGCTTTTGTTTTTAAGAAAATGATACCCAGACTGTTTACAAAGTGACTGTGCAGGCAGTAGTTTTAGCTGGCAAATTTCATCACCCTTGTTTGTAGGCTTGCACAGTACTGATGATATATTTTTGAGACGAGGACATAAAGCAAAGGTTTATTCTCATCTGTGGTTGCTAAGGAGCGTCTGAGACGTGTGTCATCACTCTCACTCTCAGTGAGCGCAGTTAGGTGAGATGTCTGAAGAAAAACAAACATTTATAAACATTGGACCCACAATCACAGTATGTTACTTAACTATGGTACTATTTATTAACAGTTTCTCACTTACTAAAATGCGTCATGCAGCAGCAGTGCATGACATTAAGCTTTGTATCTGACAACAGAATTCTTTCTTGGCATCAGTGCAAATCCAGATGACTGCAAAGAAAAAAAGTAAATCCCCTTCATTTCCCTAAAGCGTATAAAAAATGTCCATACCATAGCCAGGTGTGCTCACTTTAGAGAACTGATTCTATCTTTCTTGTGGTTTGATTTAGTAGCTCACAGTGTCGGTGTCTTCATATGTGAATAATATACAGTGAGCTGTGTAACAACAGGGCCTTCCAAGTAAAGCTGGGCAGTATTTCAATATCACTGTTTACTGACTTTCAGCTGAATCATACGATAATACGATCATTACATTCTGTGTCCAAATGAGAGATTTAGACAAAGATGTGTTAAAAAACTACAACGATTTGTCATTGATGCTCTTGTTATTTTATATATTGAATTTGGAAAATAAATATATATCATATTTTTTCCATATGTGCTCTGTGTCAGCTTGAACCACGGGAGGAAATAAGCCTTTGAATTCATAAAATGATGTCAGGAGGTGTCTAATTTAAAAATGGCTGAGGCCGAACCAGAAAGTAGAGGAAGCAACACAGATTGCTTGATCAGCACAGCAGCTAATTCCTCTCTGCTGCTATAGTTACCTTCGCTTAAGGAAATAAAGTACAACTGCGTGACAGTTTATAAATATCCGATTATATGTGAGAATTCTCCACCAAACAGGAAAGATTCATGTTGATATCTGAGTGAAAAGGAGAACTGAAAGGAATTTTGGCCCGATGCTGTGAGATTACATTTAACCTCAATAAAACCAAATATATGACCAATATAAAAGTAAAAGTAAGTAAATGAATTCATCTGACATCTTTTTTTATGAATTAATCCATTCATTGATTGTTCTATAAAACAAAAAAATTGGAAAATGCCTGCCAAGATTTCCTCTAGCCAAAGCTGACGTTATTAAAAATCTTACTTTATCCAACAAACAGTCTAAAACTTAAAGACAGTAAACTTACTTTAATGATAAGAAAAGGAAATGCAGGTCATTCCCACATTTAGATGCTGGTACATGAAATATTTGGCTTGAAAATGGACTTAAATGATCAGTTAATTATCATAACAGTTGTCATTCTTTCTAACATATGAACTGTTAAAATGGGTGTGTTGGCTCTAGTGTGGTATTGAGGTGCTCTGCCCATCCCTTTGGTGCATCGTGCTTTGAGTAACGGCTGGTGGAGACAACGTTGTGATCCGTGTAGATGTGGCAGTGCGAGGCCAGATGTTTGCTGCAAAACGACAGTTACCTTGAGTGTTGTTGTTGTGGCGAAAACTGGCTCTTTGAATTTTCACTGTGAATAGAAGAAGTCTGTTTTCAGCAAAATGTCACACAGCTGATGATTTGGAAATTTAATCAGTGAGCGTAAACTGATTACTTGACAGAAATGTACATCAATTACAGAGAAGGAGAGAGATGTTTGAAGAGATTAAAGTGGGGGATAATTGACTCTTCAAGTAGCGGAAGCTCTGTTCTTCTCTGCAGTGACCAAATCTCATTAATTCTCTGGAAATCGTAGTTTATCATCATAGTAAACGACTCAGAGAGACAGCCTGAAGGGGGTCTGAAGTTTGTTACATGCAAAGTTGTTTTTTGTCAACCAAATACGGCACATTTAATTTAACTGTGTACCAAGATGATTTATAGCAACTCATGTAATAAATATGAGCCTTAAATTATTGATAAGGCCACATGATCATAGAAAAATACATTAGTAAGAATAGTATATATAGTATATTTATAATTGATTTACTTATTTTCAGATATGTGTTTTATAAATCGAGTTTAATCAGCTTTTTTTACAGGAAGTTTTGGATGACTGTCTTTACTTGTTTGAATAGGAAACAGGAGAGAAATGTAAAAAACTTTAACAGGATAGTATCATTTGTAATTTTACATTATGTAGGAAAATGTAATAAATATGGCAGTTTATAAACCAATATTTATTTTACACTGTACAATGTTATGTTTGACTGCTTCAGTATGAGCCATACATTAGTTTACCTGATCACTGTTTGACTGAACAAGAAAGAAACAAGCTGCCAAACTAGATAGTTGCTGCGTTTGGCCCCAGGAATGAGGAGGACGAGACACGCAGGAAGAATTGTATTGATCCTCGTCGAGCAGAAGCAGCTCCACAGATACTCGTTGTCTGTCTCTCTGGCAGCATTTTAAAAACACAGGTGGGTAGTACTAGTTCATGTGGGAGGCGTGCACACTCAGGATGTGAGAGAATGCTTTGTCTATATTACTTAGTGGTGAAAGAAATTAACTCGTGCAGTGACCAAGTGAACGTGGACGGCCCGAGGCATCTGAAAATAGACACACACACAGTAAACTGCGTGTTTGAGGTAAGGCTGCAGGAGGGGGTTCTCAGCCAAACTGTGTGCAAACTGCTTTCTCATGAAGTCTGTGGTCTGCGCAGTGGTTTGAAAGAAAGACAGAGTGCAAATGTCAGGACTTTAAAGACAGGTGTTGCACCAAACACAGGAAATTAGGATGTGCAGTGTAAGTTACTGCATGACACTGGATCCACCGTCTCTCTCAGAAACGAGTCACACAGAGACCATCTTTGTTTAATGAAGTAAAACATAATCAAAACAAATGAACTACTTTTAATTAGACAGATTATCAAAAGTATAATAAGTGTTTATGAGTAATATTTTACAGTAAAGACCAGCAAAGGCCCTTTTTGTTGTTTTGTTGGTTGACTCTTGGCTGTGCTTTTGTTGTTTTTGTGTCAGTTGGGTGATTGTTTTGAAAGAGGTATCAGTGTTGAGCAGAAGAGACTCTCTCAGTTTTGGGGGTAGAGAGGTTTGTGCTCCTCACTACAATGATGTCACTGAGATAAATAGAGTAGGGGGTGCTGGATTAAGAGGCATCTGTGGCGCAAAGGCCGGAGGATTACATGGATACTATACTGGGGATGACTCTGTGTGTGTATGTGTCTGTCTTCTGTTAGTCCATGTGAAAATGCACATGTACTTATGTCCACATACATGCACTCTACATATACACATGTATGTCAATAAATTGGGTGCCCTGATATATCAAAGATAACTTTAAGAAGCTGGAACGGGATTTTTACATCTTGTTGGGACAATGCAACATAGAATTAATGCCAAGTCAAGTATTTAATATGCATATAGCTCTGGTTTTTCTTCAGTCTTTAACACACACTCTTGAGTTATTTTCACTTTGTTTGGAGGTGTGTTCCACATTCGAGAGGCCATTATGGAAAAGACTGACTGCCTAAAGGAGCTCTTATGCTGTGTGATTTTACGGTTGCCATTTGTTGTGCCCGTGGAAGTCTCTGCGACTACTCTGACAGACTCATTAACTGATTTATCAAGATAGTTGGAGATTAATTTCATGTCAATTGACAAATTATTGCACCTCTAATGTCAGCTGATATGCAAAAAAAAAGTTCATCATTTTATCCACCTAAGAGCGCTCATTAGTTTATTTTTCAACAGTTTTTAGACTTTCAAATATCAGTATCGTTCTCACAATGCAGTAGTGATCAGCGTATGTGTGTGTCCTTATGCGTGTGACTGGATTGCTGCATAACTGTAACTCACATCCTTTGAGACTTGTACTGAAGCTGCAGTATTGAATTGTTTAGTGTGTTATGTCGGTGTTGGTGTACTGTGGAGAGTTACCCTCTGTTCATTATTAACTCCATGCAGACAACAGATGGCAGAGACTAATTGTCACAGGCCAGACACAGCACCAATAACGGCACCAATTATAGAAGACAGTGAACACACCACTTCCAGAGCTAAAGAGTGAATTACTGTGTGTGTAAATAACTAGGCTTCTCTTTAAATGATGAATATTTTTAACTTGCAGAGGTCTTTCTTTAGCTTTCTTCTATTGTGTTTGGTTTAATCTGGAATGGCTGGCGTCACCTGTTTCCAGCAGGTCTAGAGTTGGGGAGGCCCCTCTATGTCAGCCTCAGGTGTGTGTACGCACGTGTGATTGTGTACATGTGAGTGAGAGTGATTCTTTTTCAAGTGTGTGCATGCCCATATGCGATTGAAGTGTCACAGTATCTGCTGATACAGCTGTCTTCTCTTAAGCCGGATCTGTTCTTGGATATTCTACAAAGATTTTCATGCTCAGTTACATATTGCAGCATCAGCCGCCGTCAGCAGAGCTTCATAGGTAATCGTCGTGGTTATGCTTTATTTAGATTTGTTAAACTTCTGAATGTTTTACTTCTCTTAATCTTCTAGTTATTCATAAGATGGAGTGATAAGAGTTTTTGTAAAGTGCTTTTGTTTGTGTTATTCTCAGGTTTGAAACTAAATATGTGTCCATTTGTTTGAAGGAGTGTTTGAGTCAAGACCACAGTGTAAAAAAATATGAGCTAAATTTGTGCTTCCTAAAATCATACTTTTCCCACTCAAACCACCATACACTGGAATCTTGGGTAAACCAAATGTAAATTATGTTCTATTTTTGCCTGTGATGATACTATGGTTAGCTTGTGTCTGCTTTTACGTATTTTTCTGTCTCTGTTTTCAACAGAAATGAATAAGAGTTGCTAACTTTGTAGAGTTACATCATCGTTACTAAATCAGCTTCAGCCTGCAAAATACCCAGATGGTCTATGTGTCCTTGTGTTCTCCCAGATAGTATACATCACATGTCATGTTGCAGGCAGTTGATCTGTTGTTCTTTGTGACACATATATGCCTTAATGTGTTTGAGATAAGACTTGTGGGTGGTAAATCTGGTACTGTCAGAGTTGTGTCTCTAATGTCGAGGCCGTGTCACTCCATCCTTGCATAAGCAAATACAGCACACACATTTTACTTATGTAGTAAAACTCAAAAAACTCTTCCAGCAGCACCGTATTTCATGCACTCATGGAAATATTTCTTGAGCATATTACTTAAATGCTAATTTACTGGTATTTTAATGTGTGCTCTACCAAAGTAAAATATAGCTCAATATAAATTACTGTTCAGAACAGGGGGGGATGTGATCTTTTCCATTTAACACTAAAAGGACGAGAGGTAGCATTCAAGTCATATTCATTCATTTCAACAGATGAAACTCAAAATAGGAGCAGTTCAGTAGAAACATCAAGGCCAACATCAGGCTTTACATGACTAGCAGGTTTTTAGATCATCATGTGTTGCTGTCACATGCTGTAACTCTGTCTGTGTTTGCCTTACAGACCTGCGCAGTGCATCTGGGCCCAAGCCCCTCAAGCAGCAGCGATCTCTTCCAGGGACACCTGTCTCTCTCACACATTACCCAATCGACCTGCGAACATCCATGGAAGAGAAGTACAAAGAGATTGCAGAGGTAAACGCCAAAACAGATATTGTTTCTAAACTGCTAACAGCTAATCTGATGCATCTTAAACTGGGTGAAACGATCCGTTTAAAAATCAGAGGGTGTTCAGGTATTTTAATGTGCTGTTACTGCTGTTGAATTTGCTACATTTAGTTTTTTATTTGTCATAATATTAGTGTCTGCTATGGCTTTATTTCAAGGTAAATGTGTATTCGGCTCTTTTCCTTACCATCAGCCTCTTTGCAAACTTAAAAAAAATAACTGAAAAACTCACTGTTATAATCCTTTTTAAATCTCCAAACTGAGTTTAAACTTTTGTTGTAGACAGATTTGACAAAGCTCGGGAGGCATCCTGAGAACAATCAGGTTAATCCAAATGATTTTATAGTTTACTCTGTGAGTAAAAGTTTTCCAGTTTGATGTTAAAAAAATGCAAAACATGAATTACTGTACATCCTGACTGATCCTGTGTTGGACAGTTTAAATAATTATTAATTTACCTCTGTGGCGCCATCTGCATGTGAAAATATGCACAGCCCTTCTCTCAATTCAGAGACTGTAGATGAAACATGTGCCTCGTTCATACTTCAGTGTGATGACTACAGCAGTTTAATAAATAATGTGGAAAAGATTTGACGTTCTTCAGATTATTGTGGGAAACTCACTCATCCAAGAAAACATATTTCTGATCTCTGGGTCAACAGATTACACTCGTAGAAATGGAAAATTGCCCTCTGTCCACATTTGCGGTAAGAGGTAGTTAACACAATTTCATCCCAAATTGAGCACCAAAATTGCCTAATCAGCATAAACACAGCATCAGCTCTTCTCCCATGTCTGCGTAAGCACTCTCGTTTGGTGCCAGGAAATTACCAGATGCAAAAACACATAGGCTGGGAAAATTGCATACAGACTGCGTTTGTCTCAGCGCTGGCTTTGCATTAGCAGGAAAATAGGGCCCTCAGTGTCTTTCACATGTGCACTAAAGTAGATATGATTTATAATTTCATAAATGTTATAAACTCTGTTTTCACCAGGAGCTGTTCACACGCAGCATGGCAGAGAGCGAGATGCGCAGTGCTCCTTATGAGTTCCCGGAAGACAGTCCCATCGAACAGCTGGAAGAGCGCCGGCATCGCCTGGAGAGGCAAATCAGCCAGGACATTAAGTAAGTAAATACAAACACCAAGCACACACACAAAGCCAGTAAAATATACTTGTTACAGCACCTCAGACAGACATAACTGCCCCCACCAAATCTTGCTTTCCACCCATGCACACACATGCTTATCAGCGTCTAAAATGCCAGTTTGGGGCTAACTAACTCCATCAAACAGCTATTTGGGCTAACCAGCACTTGGTACTTGTCCTGGTGTTTCATCTTCCTCCACACAAACTTTTATAAGGAGTCGGGCTCTGTTTTGGTTTCCGGGGTTGACGCTCTCATCACCACTAAGCAGATCATGTAGTGGTGGTTATATGAAGCGCCTCTTTACCGATCAGGATGTACCATCACTAACTTATGATATTTCTCTGTCTGTGTCAATCACCTTGATCACTTAATGCCTAAAATTGTGTGTGTGTGTGTGTGTGTGTATGTGTATGTGTGTATGTGTGTGTGTGTGTGTGTGTGTGTGTGTGTGTGTGTGTGTGTGTGTGTGTGTGTGTGTGTGTGTGTGTGTGTGTGTGTGTGTGTGTGTGACTGCTTAAGTAAAGGGTGTTCATGTGTGTGCTTATGCATATACTTGTACTTGGTGTCTCTTTCTCCCCTTGTGTGCTTAATTTCTTCTCATTACCTCTGATGCCCATCTGCCCCCTTCCTTGCCCACACTATCCTGCGCTGCTGCATATCACCCCAAGGCTTGAGCCAGAGATCTTGCTCCGTGCCAAACAGGACTTCATGAAAATCGACAGTGCTGCAGACCTAGAGTGAGTCAGCTCTGCTGCAGTATGTATGTTTTGTCACGCTTGTTTGTTTTTCGTTCAGTGCATCTGTATTTTGCTTGCTTGTATGCTCGGAGTCTGACATTTTAGTATTTAACCTTTATACTTATATCTGCAGTATTTGGGAACTCTGAACTGTTGTAAGAACTTTACTCCAGAGACACTGAGAGTGATTATCAACATATTGAGATGGACCACATCTTCCCTCTGCTGGTGGCTTGGTACATGTACAGTAAATTTAGAAATTGGTACCCTGTCTGTTTGAAACAAGACGTCTACATCTACATTTACATAGTCTGATTTGATTTCTTCATTACTGAGATTCCTGTGTCTCCTTTGTAATAAAACTTGTACCTCCTGTGGACCCTGAGAAAATCTTACAGCTTAACTATTGAAAGTGTTTCAAAAAGGTTTATTGACATCTTACTAGCTTTACTTGTCTTTATTTACATTTTGTTGATTTAATTAAATGGTCAATTTAATCGAGACCATTTTAGTCAGCATGATTATTTGAACATAACTAATTTATGTGAAGGTGTATAAAACGAAGAACATCTGGATAATTGAACTTGTACTTTTCTGCTACACTTTCTGCTTACCTCCACATGTTTTCCATCTCTTTGTGTCCTCATTCCTCCACTATCTGTTTATTTTCTCTTGTTTTAAACTCCTCTCCTGTGCCTGTATCTTTTTAGGCTAATGAAACAGGTGAGTTTGGACACTGTTGATGATGGCTTTAAAGAGAGGGCAATGCCAATGGAGAGGGAGTACCAGCGGGTCTCAATATCTGGAGAGGAAAAGTGTGGGGTGAGGAGGTTTTTAGTAAACTTGTGTCATGTGATGTCTGTGATTTCACCAGCATTCAAACTACATTCAGTAATGTAGTTTCTCATCCCCCAACACCCGTTTTCATAAACACAAAAATATTCTTCCCAGGTGCCCTTCACTGACCTGGTAGATGCTGCCAAGTGTGTGGTGAAGGCATTATTCATCCGGGAGAAGTACATAACACGATCCATGCAGAACTTTTGTAAGACCACAGCTCACGCCTTGCAGGACCTTGGGACCAAGCCTCTGGAAGTGGGAGTCTATGATGATATACCAGAGACACCTGTAGATGCCGGTATGACATGAAAACACTCAAACAAAATAGCAATTAGAAAGTTTTTTATCAGAAAGGATTGAACCACATGCTGGAGGCAATACATTCCCTTTTGTTGAAATTTGCATGCATCCCACCGGAGACAGTAATCGCTGAGCCACATACTTTGAGAATTATGTTTTATCTGTGGCCAAGACAAGGTGATTTTCAGTGACTCATACAGTAGCATCAGAAAAGTTGTTAATTAGACTTCCTACTCCTTTGGCTGTCTTTTTGTTTTCTGTGAAAACCTGTCGACAGAGAGACTACACCATAAGTGTTTCAAGCTGTTCTGCAGGGGAAGCTTGCTTATTTTCATATCATATTTCAGAATAGAAGTAATAATTGCTTCAGCTCTACTTGAGCTGTGGAGTGTGTTTCCACTGGACTATAGTCTTTTAATCTCTGCAGTTTTCCTCTTAAAGATAACAACAGCTTTATTTCTTATTGCTAAGAGTCGGCCGGTATTAAAATAGGGTCCACTTCCCTTACTGCATTAGTAAGGTGTTTCAACCCTCTGCAAGCTCATGTGGTGATGTAATTACTGTAGGCTCAAGGCAACATCACCATTTTCTTTACAAAGAGGCTTTACAGGACCAAAACTTGTGTGCATGTTCAAGCCTGAGAGTCCTTAAATTGGGGATATTTACTGATACTCAGACAGCAAGGAATTGCTGGATTTGGAGATGCCACATACACACCCTGAACTAGCTGACAAAAAGAATGTACACAGTAGACACCAGACACCAGTCAGTAATAAAATGAGTAGTTATTGTGTTGTTGCTAATCATTTTAAGATATTTTTGTAGCATGATGTAACTTAATTATTGTCTATTTCCTATATTCTCAGATGCCCCCGTCCACCCACCTGTTTCAGAGACACATCCTTATGAAAACCAGGACCCCATGAATATGCCAGCAGACACAGGATATGGTTGCAAGATGCTTGATGGAGTAGTCCATGTCTACACCAAGAAAACCAACATGGACAAGTATGTGTCTAATTTGTTTATTAATGTTTACATAATCATACTTTGGGGTTTTAACAACTCTATCCTGCTTTTTCAGGAGTTCAGAACTGGACTTGCCGTATCCTGACCTGAAAGAGTATATTGCAGATATGAATGTTATGATAGCTCTCATTATCAACGGGCCAGTGTGAGTGTTGTTTTTGTTTTGTTTTTTATACTATAAGTCTACAAATATGCTTCAATCTCATTTCCTAGCTTCATTTTTTTGTTTTTAGCTATATTTCAATTGTCGTATGTCCTCCTGTGTTGTGTTTACAGGAAGTCTTTTTGCTACCGTCGCCTTCAGTACCTGAGCTCTAAATTCCAGATGCACATCCTCCTGAATGAGATGAAGGAGCTGGCAGCTCAGAAGAAAGTTCCTCACAGAGACTTTTACAACATAAGAAAGGCAAGAGCCAACAAATAGGAGCTAAACTTGTTTATCCATCACTGTGATTATGGGCAATGCATAGTTAACAAAATCCCACACACAAAAATCAAATGTAATAGTTGAATACATTTCAGCCAAATAACTGAAATGCAGCTCAGCTGTTTGCATATTATGATGTTAATGTTTTAATTAGACTTTGCAAAGTGATGACTGGTACTGATCCTGATATGGACACAGGATCCAACTTGAGATCAGTGGTCATATCTGCCACTCACATTGACAGAAATCTCAACACTCAGTCAAATAAGAGGTATATTTTGTGCTGTTGCTCCTGACTCCAGGTAGACACACACATACATGCATCTTCCTGCATGAACCAGAAGCACCTGCTGCGATTCATCAAGAGAGCCATGAAGAAATACCCTGAGGAGATTGTTCACATTGAGAACGGGCGTGGCCAGACCCTGAAGGAGGTGTTTGAGTCCATGAACCTGACGGCCTTCGACCTGAGTGTGGACACTCTGGACATGCACGCGGTGAGAACTGGCAATAGCTTTACAAATATATAACTTTATAAAAAGAAGCATATTTGTTATAGATGAAAAATTCGATTTGACTGGTTTCTTTTACTTAACAGGACCGTAACACGTTCCATCGGTTTGACAAGTTCAATGCCAAATACAACCCGATTGGAGAATCCATCCTCAGAGAGATCTTCATCAAGACTGACAACCACATTGAAGGAAAATACTTTGCACACATTGTCAAGGTACAGAAAAAGTCATATGCAATTGTTTTAACACCAAGTAATTCAACAATACACAATCTGATACATCAGTATCATTTGTAACTGTTCAGGAGGTGATGTTTGACTTGGAGGAGAGCAAGTACCAGAACTCTGAACTACGTCTGTCCATCTACGGCCGCTCCAGAGATGAATGGGACAAGCTGGCCCAATGGGCCGTCAAACATCGAGTGCACTCTCATAATGTGCGCTGGCTCATCCAGGTGCCCCGCCTTTTGTAAGTAACACCCTGACTTGCTTTACCTTGAAGCTGAGATGTGCAGCATTTATTTAACCTCTAGGTTTGATATAGGTGAGGGTAATTCAAGAAGAAACTGACCAGGTGTTTTTGAAGAATCCAAGGACACAAATCTGTTTAGTAAACATATGAATGTAACATAAGTTTTGCAAGAGCAAAGGTTCTGTACGTAGTGAACCAAAAAAAAGTGTCATGTTCCTGTCTCGGGTGATATGAGCACATCATAAGAAAAGCTAACTCCTCTTTGTGGTCCCAGCCCACTTGGGAGAAAACAAACTAAAAAACAAGCAACAAAAAACCCTTCATTACCCTCTTACAGTTAAATCTACATACAGTATAAAAAAATATGTTTTGTTGTGACAAAAAGTGTGACTGTTCTATATGCTTTGTATCTTATGAAAACAATCACCATATCTCCAGTGATGTGTACCACACAAAGAAGCAGCTGGCTAATTTCCAGGAGATGCTGGAGAACATCTTCATGCCTCTGTTTGAAGTCACGATCAACCCCCGCAGTCATCCTGAGCTGCATCTCTTCCTGCAGCATGTGAGTCACTCCACAACAAATCCAAGTTATTGTGATGATTCAGACTTAAAAAGACTGACTTAGTGGTGTTTTGATGTTATTGTTTGTGTTGTTTCTTGTGTGGCAATAGGTGGTAGGCTTTGACAGCGTGGATGACGAGTCCAAACCTGAGCACCACATTTTCAATCTTGACAGTCCGCTGCCACAGAACTGGACAGAAGAGAACAACCCACCCTATTCCTACTACCTCTACTACACTTATGCCAACATGACTGTGCTTAACCACCTGCGAAGGTGCAGTATTGGGCAGCTGTACACTTTTATAGCACATGATTGATCCTCCATTTCTACAAAACAAAATAAACCAGATTTTAATACAGCTTTGTAAATAAATGTATTTAATACAGGAGACGAGGCTTCCATACGTTTGTGCTGCGACCTCACTGTGGGGAGGCGGGGCCGATCCACCACCTGGTGTCAGGTTTCATCCTGTCAGAGAACATCTCCCATGGGCTGCTGCTCAGAAAGGTCAGGACAACATACTGGATAGTTTCCAAAAGACTTTGTTTGGCTTCATCATGTTGTAATTGTATAATGTTTTTATAAATGCCTCTCTGTGTAACATTCAAAAACTATCTGGAAAAAAATGGGAGGCTTTATCAGGCTTAAAATGGTTTAAAAGGGGTGAACACAATATGAACAGTAACATTCAATTTCATGGCAGTGACAGTGTTTAGTTTCAGTGTATTGAATTAAACTGCTTTATATCTTGGAAAATGTCAAGTGAAGCACAAATTATTGGGTCACCCTTGGCTTCCACTGATGCAGGTATAAATTGACTGCACTGCTGAAGTCTGAGGCAAAGTGCTCATGTCACTGAGTGACTGTAGCTTACTGCTGTATTTACTTACTTCTCCTTCATTGTCCCTCCCTCCCTCTCTTTGATATCCCTCAGGCCCCAGTTCTGCAATATCTTTACTACCTGGCTCAAATTGGCATTGCCATGTCACCGCTGAGTAACAACAGCCTGTTTCTCAGTTACCACCGCAACCCGCTGCCAGAGTATCTGTCAAGAGGCCTCATGGTCTCTCTGTCCACTGATGATCCCCTTCAGTTCCACTTCACCAAGGTCATTATGATGATGTTAACCATTTATTAACATCTGCCAAATGAATATATGTGTGTTTTTCTGAATCTACACATGGCTTTATAATGTACATAAAGATCATCGGACGTAATGAGGACGAAATTGTGTTTATTTCTTGGTTTGTGTGTGTGTTTTTGGTCCCAGGAGCCTCTGATGGAGGAGTACAGCATTGCTACTCAAGTTTGGAAACTGAGTTCTTGTGACATGTGTGAGCTGGCAAGAAACAGTGTTCTCATGAGTGGCTTTTCACACAAGGTAAAGTAGTTAGAGATTATTTTGTTTATTTAATCAGTAGACACTGTTTATCCTTGTGTGTGACACGGTCTATTATTCTCCATTGAACCACTCAGATCCATTAATAGTAGCTGGGACACACTGATTCCAGCTAAAATTATTTCTCAGTTTTTTTCATTCTGAGGTTCCTACTCATGTATCTTTTCTTTAATTTAGGCCAAAAGCTACTGGTTGGGCCCCAACTATTCAAAGGAGGGTCCTCTAAGCAACGACATCCGTCGTACCAACGTCCCTGACATCCGTGTGGCATACCGCAGTGAGACACTCTCTGAGGAGCTTCAGCTGATCACTCACGCTGTGCGCACAGAGGAGCTGGACACCATTGATGAGGAGGACACTCTGTCCATGGGCCCTCTCCCGGGACGTCACTGAAATAACAATCACATGGTTTCGTCCCGTCCAGTAAATCCCCAACCCTGTGGTCCACCCAGCATGATGCTGAAGAGACCTGGTGTGAGAGCAAATCTGCTGTCTGTTCATCCTAATTACAGTATAAACATCCCTAATCATCACTGCGTAAGTTATGCTGCACACTGACAGCCACACCACTATCAAAAAGCCAAGGATATAGTGCTGCCGGTGTTCTTCTATCTCTTGTGAGTCATTTTCATTTTGTTGGAGAGGATTCAAATTCAGTTTATGGCTAAGTTTTGATCAGAGGTTTTCCCCAACTCTTTTCCTATAAAGAGTTGAGGAGGAGTTTCTATTATTTTCTGTGACATGTCCACTGTCAGCCAGCATGATGCAGGTTAGAGGGGATGACCACACAAGACAAGAACAACAGGGAAACACTAGAATGCAGCACTAAAGCCATTAAATGATCCCTGTGATATGTTTCACCAAAGATACTTCACAGCATGTAGTATCTCTGAGGTATCTGTGTACTATAGACACTGTCAACCAGCACATTTCAACTAATAGCAAACATGCGCTGAACATTGCTTCCAATTTACATTTATGCTGCTTAACTAATGCATCTATCATCTTCATTATAAGTATAATGAAGGAATAAAGATGCAGTTTTATTAGAACAACAGTAGTGTTGTCTGTGAAGGTTGGACATACCTACAGTACAAACAGGTTTCATCTTTTAAGCCACTTCAGGGCGACTTAAAGCCTTGAGATACAACCGAATCAGCGAGTCCTATACCTAAGAGGAAATAGCTTCTGTCTGAATGCTGCAGTGCTGAAGATCAGCCATGAATGGAGCTTGGTGTGGTTTCAGATCATTTATTTGCCAAATTGCACACGCAGCATTATTCCTCCATCATTTAAATGAGCTCAGAGGTGAACAGAGAAGAGAAAAACTCACATCAGGAGAGAAGCAGACATTCCATGAAGCAAATGGTACTTTTAGTTGAAAGTGAAATGAGTTCCATGAGGGGAGAGAAAAGGAGGAAAAAGTGCAATGTAGATTTTAACCACCGCTTTTTTTTTGTTTTTTGTTTTTTTGTTTGAACATATGGATCTTTTTAGCATCGTCTGAGGAAAACATCCGTAACTTTACCTCACTGTGGCCATTAGGATGTGGATCCTCTGTACCTGCTTACAGCTCTGACCACACTCGTTCCTTCCCCCGGTGGATAAACTACAATGTTTTTCCCCTTTGCATGCAGTGCACTGTACATATGCACCAAGACTTCACAGTGCCTTTTCATTGTTAGCTTTGGGGCACTGCATGCCCGTCCTCTCTTCAAGCTTTTTTCATGTATAAACCTTTTGTTTTTATCACCTGCGCAACAAGTATAGTATCTTTTTTCCTTAGCTTAGAGGTAAAAGCCTCTGTGCAGTTTTAACATCCATGACAATGGAACTGAAACCACCTGGCTGCATGCTTGGTGTAAAATATATTTTACCTTGGCCTTTGTTTGAGGAGGAACTTTACTTTTCCTCTGATTCTCTGCTTATAAGTGCTTTTTTGCATGCCTGCATGAATAATGGATGGCAGGAGAGAATTTTACAGCAAGCTATAATGTAAAGCATCTAAACAAATTCAGGGCTGACAACCAGCTTTTGAATCTGAAATCCGTTTGCAGAAAATACATTATATATATTTTCTGCAAACAGATTAAAACATAGCACTGTTCACCATGTAGAAATGAGCAAACCATGCTGGGAAATGGTTAAGATTGTTGCATGGTTCTTGTAGCATTTAAAAAAAAAAATCCCCCCCAAATCTGATCAAAGCTGGGATCTCATGCCTTCGATTTTTGTACACTCATCATGTTATCACACCACTCTGCCTGCCACTGGACCCGGTACAACCTCCCATCAAACTGTAAGCATTCTTCTTAAACTTAGATGTCACATAATTTCTGATGCCAACACTTACAGTATGTCAGGAGCAGAAGGAAATGTTTCCCTCTGTAACTGTAATGTATAACGATGTACACGTTTGCTTTAAACAGTAGAGGATTAGAATATCATTAGTTCAGCAAGGATACAGTAGCAGTCTTTAAAGGGATGCATTGGAGGTGCGAGCTGAACATGGTGGAATCTGTGTGACTGTTGGATTTCATGTACAAAGTGTATTTTTTTAAAAGACGAGATATAGAGATAAGAAATTTTATATTCACAATATTTTGATGTCAAGGTTTAACCGTTTTGTTGCTGTTGATTATTGTGAATTAGTGTTACGTCATGAAAATAGAAGTTTTCTGGTTTTATTGTTAGCCATTTAAAGTAACTGGACACAATATTTTAGTATTTCCTCTGCCTATTTAATATTACAGCAGCCATTTTTCACTCATATTGTTAACCAACACATTCATGATGGATGGTTGATACCTCTTCAAAGCCAAAAGTTGTCTCTACAGTAGCACGTCAGATACTAACCTCCTGACATACACACACAGAGAGTCTACAGCCATGCTATATGCCACGTTAGAAGCTGAACACATTTTAGTTTAGCGTGATAGATTTACATTGGCTAATTAGCAGTAAACACAAGCTACAGCTGAGGGGAATGTCATTAGTTTTGGTCACCATTGGACCAATTTAGACTTTGACCTGCTGGTGGCACTATATGAAAGTAAATTGATCACTGGCTAACATACATTATCAGAGGGACATGAATGTCTGTACAAAGGTTTATGGCAATCCATCCAATAGTTTTGAGATATTTCACAAAAAAAAGACACAATACTCAGAAGGTGAAAGATTATCAAAGTGAGATTCATCCTTTAGGGACCATGAATGTTCAGAATTCATTTTAATCCATCCATTTGTTGTTGAGATATTTCAGTGTAGACCAAAGTGGACCGACAGGCCTGGAACCATGCTGCAAGCATGGCTAAAAAAAAGGAACATGTATTGTATAGAGTTGGCTTTTTCTGGTTTGATCGTTTAAAAACTCAATTTCAACCCATATTCTGTTAAAACATATATCGCACATTTTACGTTACACATTTTTCAAAGCACAAAGCTCAGTCTTCATACTTTATTCTGTTGAGCTTTCCCAGTTTTAGTTTTTTTTCAACTATCTCATTGACTACTTTACAATTTAGTGAGGGCGTTCTGGGAAAAAGTCCTGATTCAGAAGTTGGGAGGGTGAGCAATGTGTCCGTTGAGTCCCGGTATGTTTTCACTGTGTCCTTGTTCATGGTTTCATATTGTCTGTGCACTCACGACGCAGCGGTGCACCCTACCTCACACATACTGATCTCCATTACAGTCACGTTGCTGTTGCAGCTCTACGTTGTTCTCAACAGCAACGTGATGCACGAAGTTACCCACAAGTTAAATAACAACAAAAGCAAAACGTTTAAGATGCTGGTCAGTTTTCTTGTATGCCAACACAAATATACACAAATTATTCAAATATACATGTTATTCGCAGATACATATTTCTTTGTATTAACACTCTGTTCACACTTGAGATATTTTTGTTTTCAACTGTTATCGTTCTCATAAAGTATCTTTGTTTTTACACAATCTTGTCACTTTTTGACATTGTATTTTTTAATTTTGCCTAACTTTGTGTCCATTGATCTGTAGCCATTTGCTTGCCTGAAATGGATTGCCAGTGTTTTACAGATTCAGATGCCTCCGTTAAAGACCATGTGTAATGTCTGAACGATTAAATAAAGCATGTTTATTCACTGAACCCTTGTGTTGTGTCAAATATAATTTTTATTTACAGGTTATACAATAGATTAGGCTTTTCCCCCACACCATTTATATTTAATGTGCCCACTGATTTTGATTGTAGGTTGACATTAAACTATTCTGAATAACTCCCGACTAACAATTCAAAATTAATCTTTTTTGATACAATATGTAGCATATTTATGGTTAATGTGACAAAATGTAAACCTAATCTCTTCATTTCTCAGCTCAAGCTTATAGTATCTGAACACTTGATGATTTCTTCTTCTCCTTTGTATTTGATGTCCTCTTCCTGTATTGTTGGTCCCACTTAATTGGCAAGCTGCAGTAACACAAAACAGGAAGAAGAGGGTTTGTGTTTATGCCAGCATTTATCAGTGTTATAATAATAAAGCTCCAGACGGACCAGAGAGAGATCTGTCACTTACAGCCAAGGCAGACTTGACCGCTTGTAATTGGTAGAAGACTCGCCCTCCTTCCTCTGGACACACTTGCTTCAGTTCCTCTCTGGACATCCCTAGGAGCATAGATCCACTCAGCATGCCCAGACAGCGAACAGTGCTGCAAGAGAAAGAGTCTTCCTCAATAAAGGGGCTGTCTGTAGTAGGAAAAGTGTCACTTTGATTTGAACGTGTTCATTTTGAGGTGGCAGTTTTCCAAAATAACTACTGAGGCACATTTAATTCAACCACAATGCTGCACACGTATTAAAATGTTAAACACTGCTGATACAAAGTAGGATGCATATAACTCGCAATACACATACACAATTATTAACACACAGTGTGCGGTGTGTTGTGCAGTGTAGATGAAAGTAACACATGTTCCACATTCTCAGTGTTGCAGAATCAAAAGCATTAGATGAGCTAAAGAGCATGATGTTATAATAGGGATGTGTGATCAGGAGCTGCTCCATTTAGTTCAGTGTTTTTGTGGTCTAAAGATGGATTTAAAGATCAGGTCCAGCTGTGTAGTTCATCATTTACAGCATGAAGCAACAATTTACTGCATGTTTTAATAAATGGCAAGGGTGTTATGTTGGTTTTGTGCAAATATAGTTAGAGAGAATTTATACTGTATGTGATTCTGCTCTTAATAACAGTCATATAATTCTTAAGAATCTGCACTCATATATAGTCTCATTTGATCACTGGAGAGAAAGAAAGGATATTCAGGAGAATAAGGCTGGACAGAAGATTGATTGATTGATTGACAAGTTTAGCTGATTGAATTTAATAATCTACACAAGTTTAATAGTATTATAACATCTGTGTGTACTTACATTTTACTGAAGCCCTTGTCTTCGAGCCAGGCTTTCACATCTGCAGACTTGGACCTCCTGGTCAGGACAGGAGTTCCTTCAACTTCCTAAGAAAGTGGAGTGATGATGGAGTGGTGATGACTTTTTGAATTGAAGAATGAAAATTAGACAGCATATTATACCAAAATAAAGTTTCACAGTTTTCATTCGGTTTGAAAATTAAGTTTCAATGAAACCTCCAAACAAGGGAGTCACATTTTACAATTTGTGATCATTCTATGTCATATTCCATTGATCTTTTATTTATTTATTTTGTGCTGAAGTAGCATTTTTTCTGCTCCAATCTTCTCTGGTAAATATCAAAAAAGGTCAAAATATCTGAGGAGTGACATATAATTACACAAAAGCATAAAGTGTGACAAGTGCTGAGTTTAGTGAAGTAATTGCATTCTCTCCATTGCCCTACATGCTTGAGAAAAAGTGTAATCTATGATTATCAACTCTTTCCGACTTCAGTTTTTAAGGCTTTCCATAGTTTACTGAGTGGTAACCACCTCATCAGGTTGTTTGCCATCCACATCCAAGACGTTATTGGGTACATAGCCTTCCTCTCCTCCGCTGTTCCTCACTTTCCACCACTGCTTCGATGTGTCCAGCAGCTACAGATAGACAAAGCACAGAATAGCCTTAGCTTTCAAGAATTGTGGAACTTTCTATGTGAATTGTGACAACTGTAAAATAGTTGAATCAAAGGTGGACAGAAGAGGGGTAGGTGATTTGCATCGTTCATACTCACCACAACTATGTCTCCTTTTCTGACGGTGAGCTCTCTGTGGTTTCGTGAGATGAAGTCATTAGTAACCTTCACATGACGCAGTTTTGGCTCATTCCGTGGCTTGTGTGGTCGTGCGTACAGTGCTGTTTGAGATGGAGGCGTTGTTGCCCTCTTGGCAGGAGTCTACACAGAGAAAGTAAATGGTCTTATCCATATGTTTATTTAGTCTGTGGGTAGTCATTATACCAACAGACAACCTGCCCATCTGCACTGGTCTCCTACTGCATGTTTACCTGACTGGTTGTAGGTTTCTGAACTTCCTGTCTTCTCACAGGTTCTCTGGGTGCGGGTGCTGCCCTTAGCTCAGGAGGCTGCCAGCCATCAGAAAACTCCAGAGTGTAGGTTGGGATGTCCTCATCATCCTCTGGCCATTTGGTACTAGTCATAAGCAATGTCAAAATTAATGTTAATGTCTGGTAATTAAATAATCCAAATACCATACAGTTTATTCTTATAAAATGTTTGCATAGGGCTTAATTGACTCTCAGGACAAGACATCAGATGGGATTATTACACAACCCTGATTGCTCCTTCTGGCTCTTTGCTCAGGAGTGTGTGCATTTTGGGTGAAGGTGGGCCAGTTTCTCTACATTTTCTCATTGGTGACTCTAAAGCTTTCATTCTAAAGCAGGTTTGACTGTAGTCAAGAAGCTTATATTCCAGTGCTGGAAACATCCATATGATTTATCACCACTGGTTACAGTGACTATTGGACATTTTATATCAATGTGCAGCCAACATAAATATGGACGGATTCAATCAAAGATGTGAGAGCATGTTGACTGCAAAGACTGGACCTCTACTAGTTAAGTTAAGATTTGTTCTGTCCTGCATTATTTTGTAATATGACACAATATATTTCACATTTTAAAGTCAAAGTCAAACAGAGGTGTAATGAGATGAGGCTTAGCTGTTGTTATTGTGCAGATAATAAACACAACAGCACATTTGGTTCAGCACTGCCTGGTTTCCCACCTGGGGATGTTCCAGGCATCTCCCAGAGACTGCCACAGATTGTCCTCCTCAGTAGAGGCCTCTTCACTCAGCAGGCGGATACACTGAGGCGTCAGCAGCGGCGCCACAATGGTCTGTGGCAGATCATCAGGGCTGTGAGATACCACCTGGTAAATAAAATTACAATTGCTTTGTTAACAAAAAAGAAGTGCAGTAGTTTGTGTGGAAATTTGATTTTAGTGCAGTGCAGGGCTGCAGATTTGCTGAAAGAAGTTCCACTCAGAGGATGTTCAGTAGACACAACAATTTGGATGAAATGATCCAATATTTATTCATAAACAGCTAATTTTACAACATTTATATCACACAAGATTAATTGATTCTGAAGCAAAAATTTCTTTTTTTACTTTTTTTATATACAATAATTACACAACACTACAACAACAATCAACTAGTAAAGAATAGTGTATATTGATTAAACTGGACTAAATCACACAAAAACCTTCATTTAAAAACATAGACTGCCAGATTATGGTAATGCATTCTTTCAAACTGACTGGTGGAGTTTTTAATATGAAGATTTATGATTTTGAACTAATTAGAGTAAATAATTATCGGTTCTAAAAATACATATATATAATACATATTTCTTAAAAAAACAAAAACTGTAGGAGATGTAGTAACTTACGAATGATAACGTGGAGAAAAAGGAGTGGACAAGTTCAGGGACACTGGGATTATTGATCTTTCCATTGAGCTCCCCCTGTCAGAACAAATATGTTTTCATACATAATACACAGCAACAAATCTGTTACATGTACTGTACATAACAGTGTATGTAGGCAATCGTATTATATGAATAATAATATTAAGGACACATACCAGAAGGTTGAAACCACTTTTGATCTTATGGAGGCATGCTGCAAATTCTCCTGCAGGCGGCATGCCATCCATAGCTAGAAAATCAAAAAGGCACACATGTTTAAGATGTCATAATTGAATACAGTAATTAAGACAGTTCTATATCTGTCCACATTGTCTGCATTTGACTACCTTTTCCTTTCTTCTTTTTCTTCTTTTTCTTTGTATTTTTTGCTGCTACTGCAGCTACTTGTCCCATGAAGATTTCAACGTCAGTTACAATATGATTCAAGATATCCTGTAAAGAAAGACAGAAGATCATTTCCATATTAACACAGAAATCTTCACCCACTGCATTTATGAAATGTTATAAAACAGACACTAACCACATTTCTGTCCAGCTCTGTGTATGGGCGTTCTGGTGGTGCAGTGGTGAAGGGCGACGGTGTTGATACCCCCAGTCTTGATGGAGGGGCCTCTTCCTCTTCCTCTTCCTCCTCCTCCTCGTCTGGAGGTACAGCCAATTCAGGCTCGAGGACATCAGTCTCTTCTACAAGTGCAACCAAAACCAGATTGAAAAGAGACCATCATACCATCATTCATATTCAATGCAGCAGTTGTATATGACTTGCCACAGTCTCACCATAGTCAGGTGAAGTCCACAGAGGCACTGTTCTGGGTTCAGGAGTTGCAGCCTTATGATGGTTTTTCATGCCCTCTAGTCCTGCATTACTGTTTCAATAAAGTAGTGTAGGCTGTCAAAATCAACAACGCTTCAAAGTGTGCTCAGTGATTGAACTGTAGGTTCTTACCTGCTGCTTGCATCCTCTCGTCTATGAGACAACACTTGTGAGAGTTCCCTCTGAACAAAGTCCGCCTGTACATAACAAGATATTAACTCACTCAGTTTGGTCACTTTTCATTCATAACAAATGCTGCTTGCATAGTTTTTGTTCTCACCCCAACATCCTCACACTGGAACATGAAGACGCGTGTGGGTTTTCTTTCCCTGGGCTGGACTAACAGTGTGAGCAATGAGTTAAACACTGCAGCGTCCAGCAAAGCCTTTACCTCCTGGATGTCACTGAGAGCAATGGAATCCAGCTCCTCCTGAAAGAAACACAAAATCAAGATGGTGATCAACATCTGTGTGAAAAATGGGTGAAAAATAATTGAAGAAACCAACATAAAGTGTCACAAGATGATTCAAGAACAGCTTCAGTGCCTCTTGTCCTGAACTCTCCTGGGTAAATAACACAGTTGTTCCAAAAGGTACTCCCTTATGAATAACAACAATTATGATAAAACTATTTATATATGTATAGCACATTTCACATAAAAAGATGCAATACAGTGTGATTCCAAAGAGATGAAAAATACACACAAAATGAGAGTTGCAAGAAAAAGGAACTTTAAAAACAGATTACCCTTGTTTTCTGATTTTACAATAAAGGACCAGCCATTTACTAATATCTGAAATGCAATTGACAAGATTGATGACAGGGATCATATTATCAGATGAAGGGCAGATATAGAGTGTCATCAACAAAGAATGGGGCCCAGGACTGAACCTTGGCGCACACCACGAGAAATATTGACTCTTTCTGAGTAGAATTCCCCAAGATAGACAATGTAGTCTAACACCTGTAAAGTAAGACTTGAAGTAGTCTGTGCCAGAGACCCCAATCCAACTTTCTATAAGCAAATCATGACCCCCTGTATCAAATGTACTTTTTTGATGATGGTGGTGACGGAAAGCAGTATCTAACACTCCATGGCATATGATTCACATCATTTTAAAACTCATGATGATTCAGTGACCCTTCATGTCTTGTATAGATGTAACAGATTGTTCTCATCAGATTTTTTCTTCAGTCTGTCATCAGGGTTACCTTGGTATCAGTGTCTGTGAGCAGCAAGGTGGCACCGCGCACCTCCATCAGCATGTTCTGACCCCACACACGACCCATTTCATCCAGCAGCTTCAGCCGCTCCACACAGTCAGCTACACATCTAATCTCCTTCCCATCCAGATCACAAGTGAATAAGTGCTGTAGCAGACAAAGGTGATACCACACAACATTAAACACGGCATGACTCAGAATGAGTCACATTTGTATGGATTATGTTATGATACCTCCACTCTGAACCGACGCTTGTTGAGCATCTTGTTTACTGATACTGAATAGTCCTGCCTTTGCACTGTTGGCACATGAAGCAGAGCTCTGTGTTATTCATAAAATTAAACTGAAGGAGTGTTGTAGAGCACAGCAGTTTTAACTTACTGTATATTGACTTTGCGCTGGGCCTCGACATACTCGACAACTGCGAGGACGCCTCATCAAACATGGAATATCCACTGGCAAAACAAATGCAAGCAATTTACAATACTGATAATCTGGTGATGAATAAAGTGAATTAAACAATCAGCTGATAAATCGACCACATAAAAGTGTGAAATACATACTTGGACTGGATCGATTCTGCGTAGCTGCTGGTGTCATTGAAAAAGGGACTGTTGCTCCTGGGCATCTTCAGAACTGAACTGATAAACCTGCAATATCATGTATGATATAATTTATATGCATCATGGGTGTGCTATGTCAGTGAACTGACTCAGCAGCCTGCAATGGAAAATCATGAATCATGAATCATAAATCATTCATTTTGAAGGGGTTGTCATGCCATCAGTCTTCATCAAATTAAAAAACAACACAAAACAAAACCTGATGTTGAATTTAACACAACTTCTTGGTGTGAAATGAGTGCTTGGTTATTAGCAGTAAGTACATAAATAGGTCTTGATAATCATCAGGAATTTATAGTCACCTACTAATACAGCACTGTTATCAACCTCATAACCATCTTTATAGTCTTGTTGGGACATTCTGAGAGTTTACATATTTATATTTATATCATATTATTATGCAGGTTTGTCATATATTACAATCACATATAAACAGTGGTAAATGATCTGGGAGAACACCATAAAACAAACGTAGATGATTTATATGGTACATATAGAGTATGAATGGTAAAGAACATTTGACAGTGTAAAGCTAACAAGTCCTCAGTCTTCAGTCTCTGAATTATAACTGTATCATAAACAGGTGACTTTAAAGATTATAATAATAGTAATAATAATAATTATAGTAATGTTATTTGTACAGCACTTTTCAAAACATAGTTACAAAGTGCTTTACAGAACAACATTAAATACAGTCATGATAAAACAACAATAACAGGAATAATAAGAGAAGGTAAGGTAAAAACAGTACAGACAGAAATGAAAACACAGAACACAGGACTTCATAAAGAGTACAATGAAAAAAACGGTACAATAGATAAGCAACTTACTTTACTAGAGAAAAACTTTGCTGTAGAATAAGTTTTGAGGATTGATTTTTAAAAAGTTCACTAACCTAGAATCCTCAGGTTATGGTTATGTTTATGTAGTTTTAATTACAATTGTCTTGAATGATATCTATTCACTCAACAACTCTTCCATACGCATTATTTAAAATATAATAATAAGAAACATATCCAGTTCATGTGGAGACTTTCGATCTCTTACCTTTGATGTTTGTTTGTTTGGTTTCTTTATGTATTATTTACCCTCCAGTATTAATTCAACTCATATTTTTAATCCCGTACCTCAGTATATAACGCCCAACACTTCCTCATGAAGGAGAAGGACGAAGTCCACTGTCAGTAGCAAAGTGATCAGTGGGATGTTGAGCCAACTCAGTTAAGGGTGTGAGACATCCCACCTGAGCAAAGGTTAACCGATAGGGAGGAAATCACCTTAACCAGGGCTATAAATGGGAACTTGTGTGCCATCTCAGCACTTTGGCGTCATATTCCAGTTTACATAGTGGTAGTAATGGTAGGTTGTAATTGTTTGTTTGTTTTTTTATTGTTTTTCTAAAAAAAACAATAAAAATAGTTTAATCTCTATACAGCATAAATATTTTGAAGTGTCTCCCGTGATGCCCTCTTCTTCTTCTTCTGGTCACTACTGAAGAAAAAAAAGGTAAACAGGGATGAAACAAATTGCATCAATGTTGTCTAAAACTAAAGACTCTCTGTCAGTATTTCTTGAAATTTCTTGAAACCTCATAAATGAACTTAGATAAGTCACAGTGTCAATCCTCTGGCTCCGTCATAAAACCAGCAGCCTTGAGGAAGAACTGAGGAGGAATCACACTGTCAAACATTAACCAGAAATAGTTCTTTAGTGATGTAATGAATGCGCTATAGTGAACATGGCTGTGTTTGGCACAGCAGATCTCATTAGGCAGTCATATGATGCATGAATCTGAAAATCTAAAGTGGGCCACCTATTTATAGTCCAATTTAAATGTGATGATGGGAGTTTGTTTTAGTTTCATATCTTCCATCCAGAAATGCAGCACACACAGTAGCTGAATAACAAGCTGCATGAATCACAGCAATCATGCCTGTTAAACAACAGTGGAAAGTAGATCAAGAACTGAACTTACAGTAATTATAGTTGTGAGGTACCTGTATTTTTAATGAGTATTTCAATTATATTTCAATTTTTATTTTATTTTTTATAACTTTATACCCATGCTACATTTCAGGGGGAAATAGTGTCCTTTCAGTCATTACATGCATTTGACAGAGTTTAAATCCTTAATCTACAACATCATATAAAATACATAATAATAATAATGATAATTATTATAATGTCATGTTGTACATTAAATGACAATACAAATGAAATTGAACTACCAAACAGTGTGTAAAATAGTAAAATACTTTACTATTCCTTGACCAGCAACAACATAAAAATCGTAATCATGTTAATAGATCCAATTTTAATTTTTTTGTTTCTTAATGACATGTTTGACAATCTTCTGTCTAAGTAAAGTCTTAAGTATTTCTAGTGCTCTAGTGTGTCAAGCCTAAAATGAAACCAAGGTCTGGAGGTTGTCAAAAGCAGACTAACCTGGAGAAGGCCTGGTCTGTGTTAGGAGCACAAGATAGTGTCTTCTACATAAAATGGACAATGTTATTCAATAAACTCTGAAGTCAGAGCATTACTGCTGGCAGAAGAGCTGGAGCAGATGATGGGCTGAGGGACAGCAACACATTTTGACATTTATTATCAGAAGGCTGACAATCACATTAAGTTAACACTCCAATTTTAGACATTAGACCAAAACACATTACTCATCACTGTACTGATCCCAGACCTGCTGCTGATCAACTAAACCACCAGATGTCAGCAATGTCACATAAAGTCATTCAGATGGTGCAGGCTGTAATTCCCACCCAAATCTGTCAACATACCAGTCAATCAGCTGCAGCACAAATGTAAACACACACTGTTTGGACATGCAACAGTCAACATCTGACAGCTGTTTGAGAAGGGATGAGGTAATAAGAGTAAACTTTAAAATAACTCTACATACATTTTACTCTTTTAGCCAAGAATGATTACTATGTTTAGACTCAGTAAAATTCATTCAACATCATTTTGGTATTTTTTATTGATAAAATAAACATAAAATCACAGGTAAATCCACTCACATTCAACTAGCCATAAAAACATAATTCAGCACTCAAAGTGCAGTGGCATCCATTTCATAACAGATCCATATAAGCTGAATGTTGTTTAGTTAGATGGCTGCCTGGATACAATAGATGGCTTAAAATCAAACGCTACGTGTACAAAAATATCCTATAATAGAAATGGAAAAATAAAACAGCCGAAGTCAACAAAACTGTAGGCTGAATTACTAGAAAGCAGGCACTTATCATCATCATCATTTGTTTAACAAAATTGACATTCCCAAACTGCATGTATGTGTATGTGCATGAGTTCAACTGGCCACTATAATTAACCATAAATGGCAGAATAAACTTTTAGCCCTCCATAATGTCATTCACATTTTCTTATATTTCCCAAAATATACAAACCCCATGCTAAGAACGGCACCCTACACTGTTTCATGAATAACAGACTCAAAGGGGAGCTTGGTAATCACTGACCTGTTTTAGATTTAAGTGACGGAGGGCAATTTCTGTAACTCATTAACTATGTTAAATGTTGCCTTGTAGTAAGCAGGACTTTGGCCCATGCAGTTACCCCATCAATCTACTGTTCCTGCAGGCGCTTCAAGGCACTATAGAAAACATAGCACAGTCATACTAGAGTAAAGCTGAAAAACAGGAATCCTACAGTATAGTGTGTACACTCCTAAATACGATTACACATAAGTACTTCTTTGCTAACAGTAGTTAACTCTCAGGAGCAGTTTGAAACACAATGACAAACGATACATGTTGTTTTTGCTCAACAGTCCATGGTGCAGTTTTCTCACTGAGCCTGCAGAGCCTGGACGATGTTCAGGCCTTGGCCAGGAGGCAGTGCCCAGCCATCCTGACCCTGGTGGGTCTGTAGCAGGCAGTACAGCTGCTTAAGATGGGTTACTATGTTGTCTTTGATATCAGGGATTGAAATCTGCAGGCGAACACTGCCGCTATCGAAGGATCGTGTGTTGTCTCCAGCAAACATCTCGCTTATCATGCGGGCCACCACTGGAATGACCTGCAGGGCAGATGAGGGATAGAAGACCAGTGAGTCACAGGAAGACTCAAAACACAGAAATGCTTTATCATCTACAGGCCTGACAGACATGTGACAAGGATGTATAGCTGTTCTGCAGTATGAGAAAATGAGATGTTGGATGTGTGTAAAACAAAACAATAAAAAGTGTAATAAATTTGAGCTGAAATTAAATTAAACATTATATCTTTAACCTCCTTCAAATAATAGAAAATAGTAAAAGTTTCTTTTTTCAATTGAAAATGTTTTTCGATACAGTAAAACGATGCTTAGAGCTGTAGCAACCTGATTCATCAATTAACTAATCTGCAACTATTTTGATATCTGATGAATCACCATCACTCATAGGGGGAAAAAACTTAAAATGTTTTTCTTAGTTGTTATATCAGTGAAAACTAAATCTCTAGTTTTCAGACTGTTGGTCGCCAATAGAACAAGAAAGCTGAAGAAATCTTCATTTGATGTCAGGATGTGAAATTAAACTATTAATTGATCAATCAATAAAATAATTGTCAGATTAATCTATAATGAAAACTATTTTTGTTTAGTAAATAATTCTCTTAAATGTTTTAAGAGATCAAATCTCACAATCCACCAAACTGAAAACTCTGACTTGTCCCTTAATAACCAAAAAGATTAATTACTGAACTTGTTAAAAATGACATCTACATTTCTCACCTGAACCATGATAAGTTTCCTCTCCCTGGGCCTTCCATCAGGCCACTCCTCCCCGAAACACAGGCTGATTTCGAATTGGGGGGGGATTGGTGTCTGTCCACGCTGGTGGGCTATCACCCCTGCACACCATACACATTTGACACATTATTTCCCACAGCAGATTGCATTTTCCAGATAATACAAATGGCTGGAAATACTATATATTTCAATAAAAAGTAATTTGAGTATTCTACTTACCACTGAGAAAAGACTCCAGACAGAAGAGTTTGACCTTTCTCTGTCGCTCTATAAGATTCGGTGCTGCTGGATTTGGAGCACACGGGCCACACCAGTACACCTTGCACTGGCAGAGACGAATTGCGTAGATATCATGGCCATTGATCTCCAGGATTAGACCTCTGTCCATCACATCCAGCAGGCGGTTAGTGAAGACTCTCTGCTTGTCATTGGTAATATGCTCGGTGGTCGGGAAACGTAGCTGTTCCAGGCTCACTGGCCCGAACAGCTCTTCCTGGTTGACCATGGGGCCGAGGTCTCCGTAGAACAGCCTGCAGCCCTGCGGGTTACTGATAGTCATCATAGGACACATCTCCTTCCCTCTGTACAGGAACTGCACCTCCAGGTCGGTCACTGAGTCACAGACATCAGTAGACATGTTAAAATGATGTACAACCAGTAAGTAATGCCTATAAATGTGTTTGAGGCCTCAACAGGTCTGGAAATAGCGAGGGTGGGACATCCCAAAATGATCAGTAATGCAGCATAATGCACTTTACAATAAATAAAATATACATTGCTGCTTTTCTATGAACTGTCCCTTTAACTTATGTAATGCGATCATTGGATTTTCAAGAGCACTACAATAAGTACACACTCACTCGGGAGGGAGCTGATCCACATCTCTGGAGAGGCAAAAAACATATCTGGTAGAGAGGGTGGCTGCATTGAGTGATCGGGCAGAGGAGCAGGGGGCATGTCACTCAGGGCTGTGGGCTGCATTTCCACATCCACCGGCTCCTCTTTAGGCCAGATTTTAGCCGGTTCCTCTTTGGGCCAGACCTCATTTGAAGGGGGACAACTGGGAGGCTGCATAGAGGAATCGGAGCCCATGGGAGACCACATAATAAGAGGAGAGGGGGTGCCTGATTAAGGAAAGACAGAAGAATCAATAAGACAAAGTGGTACTTAATGAAACAACATCTTTAAATTTGAGTAGTTTATCTCCCATTTGACCCTTTTTAATTTAATGCTTGGAAATAAAAATTATAAATATATAAAATAATAAAAATACAAATGAGAACAAGCCATTCACCATTGGATGGGTATGGAGGGAGAGATTCTGGTGTATCTGGAACATCTTCCTCACCACCCTCTTCCTCATAAGGAGTCCAAGAGCCAGCATCTGAAGAGCCTGTTTGAAAAGGGTGAATTGAGACAAGACGACTGAGTAACTATCAACCCATATTCAAACGTACCGTTTGTTTCAAGTTACACAGAGTAGGTAAATAATACTGTAACAGGAAAATGTAGATAACTGCTTTTTACCTTGGTTACTGAGGGGTTGTGGGATATCACAGACATCATATATCTTTAAAGGATTCATGGGGACCTCTTTGGTTCCATCATAGACAAGTTTGAATTCTCTGCTTTTGTTCAGGGCACATCGAAGCTGTGCTTTCCACTTTGCAGGATCAGGTTCATCAACTCCCTCTTGGAACTTCCCCGTCTCCACAGCCCACGCCTGGAGGAACATTTAAACATACCTGCATCACAGTCATGTTTTAACATGTTTACATTTACGCAGACAGATTTACTTGTTAACATTACATTGTTACTTTTTTTACAACATGTTGACATATTGTATGGTGTGAGATATCCAAGATGATAGACAAAGTTGTTGGCCGTTATGTACATTAATATACAATGAGACATATTTGGAGAAGATGAAATGTATTTACACCTATGCCAATACAAGTGAAACATTTAAGGGGTGTGTCACCATTAAAGACATTGTTCATGAAGCATGTGTACAGCATCACATGAAGAGTTTAAAAAAAGGTTTGGTCCCAAGATGGTTTTAGAATTTGTAACCTTGCATCAACCTTCACTTTTAATAATAATTTTGGTTATTGGACCTGTTGGAACGCGCCAGAGGCGCACATGACCAAGTTCCGACTCTCAGGCCAAACCAAACACTATTCGTTCCTCTTTCAGTTGAGGGTTTATTTATCATCTGTTAGGAACAAGTCTAAACCTTAAATATGGTGTCCTCGTCCTCGTGCTGGGGTGTGTGTCGTGTGGCGTGTTTCCATGGGATCTTAAAGCGCATGGCCTCGCGGTCCATCCACTCCAAACCCACATATCTGCCGCTGTCGACCTGCGCCACCAACCATGGTTTCAGCCGCACACGCCGAGGGGTGACAGACATCCTGACAAGAAAACATAAATCAGTGGATTGAAATCTGAAACGTTTTCCCAACAATAAAGTGAGAAATAATACTGTTACAGCAGCTGTGCACAAATGCACGGAAATCCTGTTCATCCGGATTTTCCATATATTTTAAAACTTCATAGCATCGCCTTGCCAGACTGAATACTTCTTTCTTAATCCTTTAACTGTAGTTTCAGGTATGTTGGACTTTACATTATAGAGAACATATCATTAAATGTGAGAGTAACAGTCGATTCAGTCTAAAACTCAACTAAACAAAGCAACCAAACACGATACTGAAGAGCGACACACATACCTGTAGCGAACCAGGAAGCTACCGAGGTTCTTTCCTGGTCGGCCTGCAAACCAACAGCTGGCAGTTTTTATAAAAAAAAGTCTGTTTCCGTCACAAATCCCCCCAAAATCTGCAAACTCCTGATAAAGTCAGTTCCACAACATTCACTCCCGCGAAGTTAGTTGGTAATAACAACAAGAAGAAAGTTTGTCTCGGAAAACTTTGAAGAGCTGATGTTTTTCACTCGGCTTGGCCCTTCCCCTCGCCTTACCGAAACTCAGGTACACCTGTGACGTCGGCCGGGTGACACACCTTTTCTTAGGGGGGGGGGTGAAGCCCTTTCAAGCATTGTTCATCTTCAGCCATACGACTTGGTGGAGAATAGAGGATATTTCATGTACTGTGAGGCCAAAAATAGACATCGGAAATAACTTGTCACATTAAACAGTTCTGCTCTCGACCACATAAGCTTTTACAGTGCACTGTTTTATTTTGGCTTTTTCCACTCAAGACAATTAAGCCAGATTTTGCGAAGCAGAATCAGAAACATAGTATGATAGAATAAATTTGATGCCGGTCACCTGTCTAGTGGCTCATAATGTACACAACACACCAATCTGGATGTCTATTAACAGGTGAAGTGAGTGCTTGTGTACTTTCTATGAGTGCATGTGTGCATGAGTGAGTGTGTGCATATGGTGCATGTATATATTTTTCTGCAGTTTACTTGATTTAAGTGTGAGGAAGGAAAAGTATATATTTTATATTTTACGTTTAAATATGGTTGAAACGGTTTAAGAGGTTACAAGAGGTCAATATCTGGACTGGGTATGCCAACATTGGCTTAAATCCAGATTTTACACTAGCTGACAATATTTATTTGTTATGATTGATTTGACTTGACTCAGCTAGCAAACAGAGCGGGAGTTTCCACAAAAGAGAACAAATGCATTCACTGTGAAGTGGCACACGTTGAGTGGACTGTTGGTAGTGATCCCATCACTAGTAGGAGCCAAAACAATCCAACAATAACAAGCCACTCCCTGAAACTGCTCATGGCTCATGTGTCCTCCATCCAGGCGCACGTCTTTCCCTTTGGTTTAACTGGTTTCGGCATCTTTTGCATAATGTGCCATGCTGCCATCTGTGTGTAATGCTAATAATATTATTTTGCATCTTGGTGTGTTGGATTGTTTTGGGGACAATTTAGCTAATTTGGTACCAGCTGCCTGTAGCATCTCAAAGGATGTGCTTGTTGCAGTGTAATGATGTGCAAGGAGTGGTTCCTATGATGAGGGTCCGGACACCACAAGAAGGTCCAAAATGAACCGCAGGGGTCACCAGATCATACAAGAAATGAAAAAGTTTATTTTTCTGACTTGTCTTGCTTCTTCTTGTGTAATACTACATACAGTCACTTCTTTGGGCCACTGAAAATAAAGACAAACATTTGCCAAACTGTCCACAGTAAAGCCATGACATGTGAGGAGTATAAATTACTTCATTATAAGGGGTCACATACCAAATATTCTCAAGACTTCACGTCATTTTCATTTCAAGTCTTAGAAGTAATTAAAACAAGCTGATCAAACTGAGCTAGCTCCCTTTATACAAATATACATTCTGCTCCATCTCTTACCTTTAGGAGTGTCTGCATACCTAAATTAATCACATGATGTTTTTATTATATTTCTTACTATTGTTTACAAACTTATCAAACAGACCAGACACTAGTGTTGGAAACTTTTTAGTTGGAATTCTTGTCTGAAATTGGTCTTATATTTACAATTAATGAATAATAACTAGCTTGATTGTGTTTCCCTGTGCAGGCAGCATACCTTCAGATGAAGAGTAAAGAAGTAAAGTCTCCTGTGAGTTTATCATTTATTTTAAAATACAAAAGTACAGCTACTCTTCCATTAATCTGTTCACATCAAACTCAGAGAATAAGACAATTTTGCTGTAGATACAAAAAACCCCACAGCTCATCAGTGGGGAGATGGTACTGTGTATAAAATACTGCAAATATATAAGACAAGTGTCTACAGATTCTACTGATGCCTAAAAGTTCATCAACCACATGCAATGGTTATCAGGTTCTTGGCAATTATGGCACTTAACTGACAATGGACAGAAATCATCAGCCTTTCAGCTGGAATTCAACAGACGATGCAGCTGAACACTGATACAGTTGGACAACATGATGTAAACTTGTCTTCATAATGTAGGCTTACAAATATGAAAACTGGCATCATGATACGTTGCACCTATTAAGGTATAAAAAGGTTTGAGGGGTAAGGGTCCATTGGAAAGCAACAGATGTAATGATGTCGAATAATTTTCAGAATGTCCAAATCCATGATTATGTATGGATAGAAAAAGTGCTGCTGCATCTAAACAATGATCCAAAGATCCAAAAAGTCCACATCCTTTTGCCTGGTGATGCGGTTATTGATGGGTTAACAGGACCAAGATCTTCATTCCATCAGCTGTGGCACAGTCATACATAAATGTATACGTAAGGGTCCATGAAGTTGGAAAATTAGTTGTTGACCCTCAGCTCCCCTTGAATTTTATTAACAATATGAGACAGGTCCAAACTCTCTGTTAGCATCTTCAGCAGCATTTCATCATTCTGAACCCCCTCCACGAACTCTTCATAGGACAGTTCACCTGGAAAATGGATAAATGCACACATTGAAACCAAAGTATTAAATGCTGGTGGTGATAAATTAAATATTTAGTGAATAATTTGCTATGGTTAAAATATATAGTTACATCAAAACAATCCAAATGAAACAACTCTGGGTTCACAATATGTTCAGTTTGGAAAATCCTATATTTAAACAATTATTATGCAGTCATATTCTACTATATGCTGATGTTTCAAGCTATGATACAGTCAATGATATTGACTTCATGACAGAGATCTTACCGTCGCCATTGATGTCAATCCTGTCAAAAACCATGTTGGCAAAGTCCTCTGCTGACATCTCATGAGGAACTCCATTGATGGCACGGATGGACTAGCATTACACAAAGAGATGAGCTTATTTTAGACCTGTGTGTCATTTTCCAACCAATAGATGTCAGCCAAGTGTCAGCACCTCTGCACCTTGAATAACTACAGTATGATCCACACCCCTCTAAGCCTGAGGAGAGATCTCCACTGCTTTACCACCTTACATGTCATTCAGATCTGAGTGGTTTTTGCAGGCTGTGTCAGGACAGTACTCTCTAAAGTCTGTTACTAAGCCTTTCGTTAAGCTTGAACACAACGCACCTTAATTATCTGAAGAAGCTCCTCACGGTCTATGCAGCCACTGCCATCGATATCATACAGTTTAAAGTACCAACGAAGCTTCTTCTGTACTCCTCCCTTCAGCACCAGGCTCAGAGCAGCTACATACTCCATGAAATCAATGAAGCCATCCTAAAGAAGAGCAGCACACTATTAACACTGTCAGTAGCCAATTATATCCATTTATTTTGAAGTGACCTCCATAAAAACATCTAATACAACAATATGCATAACTACTAAAACAAGCACATGTCTGTTAAAACCATACTGCATAAATTCACATATGAAAGGGACGTTAATATCACCCCTAATTATTATTATTATTGTTGTTGAAAATGCACATGCTGGTAGTATACATATATCCATATGGAGGTTGCATTTCTCTCATTTAAGGTTGTGGGTCACTTGGGTAAGTAGCATGGGATAAGCCCCCTCTCTAATAAGCTAAGATCCCCTCCAACAACAGATTACTATTTAGCATATATGACACAACTATAATGGATTTTTAAAACATATTAGCAGCATAACCATAAATTATCTATATGAAAATACATATTTATATCTAAAGGATGCAGTTGTAAAACATTTTACTATCAATGCTATTCAGTAAAAATAAAATGAAAAACAAATAATGATGAGTACACTTAAATATCCCACTTCTTTGACATAGTGACATTAGAATAAACAAAATATCAAGAATAAGACAGCTTACGTCATTCATGTCAAACGTTGTAAACATAGTCTCAACATAGGCGTTTGACATTTCTGATAGATTCCTTAGGCCAAAGAATTTCTTGAACTCATAGAAAGTGAGAAGTCCAGATGGGCACTCAGTCATGAACTTTCTGTACCACTGATGACTCTCACAAGATTGTAGTTCCTCCACTGTCGACCCATTGATGTTTCCCATGTCTGTTATTTAAAACAAAGATGTAACAAATCCTGCAAAAACCAAAGCCAGAATTCCACCAAGCATCCAGGCATGGCAAGTATGCAGACTGCAAAAATGTTTGTAAGCAAGCAGCAGTATGTTCGTTAGCCAATCATCTCTCTGTGCATCTGTGGGAAAGGCTGAGAAGTTGTAATCCACTTTGCTCCTGAGGGACTTAACTAATTGAGGGCAGAAATATATCCTTCAGTATAGGATGACACCAGATTACATAAATTAATATGATGCCTTCTTTTAGTTGTCTATCAATCAATACTGCATGCATCTTCTATGTATTATTGCACTTAATGAAATCTACAACACAACTTGAGCCCTTACAAAGGTAGCTTAAGCTTTTAAAAACTGTAGAAACCATAAATCATGAACTGTGATTGACTGTTTAAGGATGCTATTGTAAGTTGCTTTACTGTCAGATGTTATGATGTCCCCTCTTTCACTAACTATAATGTCAATGCACTGTTACTGTCTGGCAAGGTCACTGACACCTAGAAGAAACTTTAAAGTACATACTGGTAACTAAAAATTATGATAATACAGTATGTACTTAGTACTTAGTAATAATACTTAAAATATATTCTATCTGTCCACATATAGTATAGTATGTATATTTTTAAAATATGGTATTGCAGCCTTTTGCAGCAAAGATCAATATTTGGCCATATTCATAAATCTCCTTTACTTAAGTCTCCTCACTGTAGTCCTACATGATCTCTCAGCTTACCCTAAATTCATCTGCGGTATGGCCGTCACAAGGTTATTTTAAAGCTCCTCTTAAAGCTCCTCCATCTGCTGGCAGACATACTGCAGTAGGCTACACTCCTCTAATTCAACTGCCCCCTGCCATAAAAAAGAATTTGATTTGGTCAAAGAAAATTAGATGTAAGAATGATAGGTTTTGAATGGAATGGTTTTGTTACAGCAAATTTAATGGGTCAGTCCAGCCAATTTACAGAAGTTTTGCGTCCACTACATTGTGCTAGAGATGAATGGAATTTCATTCATTCGTTTCTTTTCGAACACTGACAGCGCACAAAAAGAGTTACCCAAAAGTATAAAATAATTGAAATATTTGAAATATTTTTGAATGGATGTCCCTGGAGAGATGTTCACCTTAAAAATAATATTAAAACTAAAATGAAAGCAGTTGTTGAAATAATTTATAAGCATTCAGTGCAATAATGAAAAGGGAATATTAATGTTAGTAAAACAAATATCAGATAAACATGATTATAGTGCATTATCAGACAGCAGGCAGCAAGTCAAGTGTAAAAAATAAACAGACTGCAGAAACCAAGCTGTTGTCACATCATTATAAAATGAAGTAAAAATCTTCATTCCACAGACAACTAACAAAACAGATATCTTCTGTAGTTTCATTTTCATTAACAACTGTTTCAAACCTCATCATGATGGAATGTGAAATATTTATGGCCTTTTGTCTTCATCGGCTTCTACTTAATGATGTGTCAGTGCAGAATGTCAGCTGTAATTGTGTTCATTTATGATTTGCTTAGTACAGGTCAGGGACAGTGTGATTTGTGGCTAAAACAACAGATAAATACATATAATAAACTTAATAAATATTTAATGAATCACCTACCTGGTGTCCTAATGGGGTGGGGTCAAGGTCCACTACAAGAATTAGTTTTGGTTCAATAACTGTGTTCTGTGTTAATGTCTTGCCATGTACTGCATGTATATTATATGTGTGGTGTGACAATAGTAGACCAAAAGAACACTTTGTTCCATTTTGTTTTAAGATATATAACAATTAAAAAGTATCTATTGGTTTATATGCAATTTAAAGATATAACTTTTACTTGTAACTCAGAAAACTGCCATCTTTGTTGTTCTCCTCACTAAATCAACACATCCGGCAATAAGTAAAGAAATAAACGACTGGATAATTTAATGAATGAATGACACGAGGAGCTCATGTAATGCTTGTGCTTCTTTGTGGTATCCTTAGTAGAGCTGAGCTGTATGTAGGCGCCAGCACATTCTTTACATTTCACATCAGTAGGCATGTAAACCATGGACAGAGGAACTGGATGGACCAGTCTGGTTTGTCACCAGGACAACTGAGATTTAGGTGCGACAGACAGACAAGAATGGTTTCCTGGAGAGGCTAAATATTTTAAAAATCCATGTTATTACATAAAAGCCTCAGGAAAAATAGTTCCTTCTCCAATTACAATTTACATTCAAATGTAAATTTTGGTCACACCTTTAATATAATATATCTGATCAATGGTGACCTATCCTACTTGGATTATCACACTTGGTAAAATACATCAATTAGTAGGGGTGGAAGTGCCCAGATACAAAACTCAACCATGTAACACTAACTCAAAGTTCTGCCTTCACAATTTGAATGTGTAACATAACTGAAAACACTCAAGTACAGAAAAAGTACCCCAGAATCGTACTGAATACACCACTTGATTAATGTAATTAGTTGCTTGCCATCACTGGTATTGACTTAAGTGTTTGGTGTGACCCACATCAACCTTGGCTCTGAGCTCATGAGGAAACAAAGTTCTTCCCAGGTGGATGCTGGTATAGGATCACTGTCAGCTCACTCAGGTCTTTAGAGGATTCTTGATCCTCTTCAGCATCATCTTTGCAGTTATCCTACTTACATAAGTCACATGCTTTACCATCATTAGGTACATAATGCCATGGGATTCAGGTAATACCTATAAGTGATGGCACAGATTTATAATAAGGATTAAAACTAAAACATAGTGTCAAGATTATTTGATAACTAACTGAGCAAACACCCAGAGGAATATATGTCATGACACTGTCTCTCCTGTCTCCGTCAGTTCAACTGTATGTTTTAGTATCCAGTATAAGATTGTTTGGGTTACTTGTCTGTAGTTTGGCTTGATTATAATATATTGATTATAATATATGAATATTTCATAAAAAGCTTTATGTCCAGTTATGACCATTTCCTGGATGTCTTGTTGTGGTTCACTGTATTTTGTGTTCTCCTATGAATCAGTCACCATCCGGGTTTGAAATGTGCAATAAGAAAAGTTATTTATGATCATAATAACACTTTTATTACATTATAACCATGCCAGCAAAATACCCAGCTGGTTTCCCAACAACACATTATTTCCTGTTCAAATCCAACACATTAGCCCAGTGTGACCTATTAAATAAAAGCTTGTTTGTTAAACTGCTGTGAAGTTCAACTCTACTCCTGACATGTTGATGATGGGATAGTACTCAAACACCAAGAAATGAAACCTATCTCGCAGTATGCTCATTTCACAGCGATTAAAGCTCAGCAGTGAGACCTAAGCAGCCATTAAAAGCGAGCAAATTAAGTACAAGAGCCACGCAGGTAGGCGCAGGTGAGATTTGTACTGGAATGTCGGTGAGAAGGAGGGCAGAGGCCTCACCTGTTGGGAGTGTAGACTCAGGGAGGCACAGTGAAAGGAGAGGAGAGGGGGCGGGGTTAGCTCCATTTTCTCTCTCTGTCCCGAAAAGTCTACACTAAATCACAGGAGTCAGGTGTACGGCGGTGCACCTGTCGGGAAAACGAGAGAGTGTATGCTCACCTGCTTTACTTTGGAGTTTACATTGTTGATCAACATGTGTCAGTAATCCCTGCTGAATTTAACATCCGCACAGAAACCAATCAATAATCATGAAGAGGGGGACGCTGAACTTTTTGGGTCGAAAGAACCAGTCTCTTTTCGACACCAATATCAAAATCAAGGACATGGGTGAGTAACACAGTTTAAACGACCTATAGGCTATACTGCAGACTAAGTGTTTACATTAACGAGATACTGAAGCTTAACACGACCTTTGTACCGGCTGATTATATAGAGTAAAGTGCCTGTGTCAACAAAACTCCCATATGGATTTTATAATCCCTAATGGATTATATAGAGCAGTATTAAGTAATATATCATGATGTGTCGTGATCAATAACATTCACGCATGAAAAACCTGTTCTCAAATGTCAGCTGACTTTACATATCTGCCTTAATTGTGACCTGTGACCAGTGACCCGTCCTGTGTTGCCTGAACAATGCTTAATGGAAATAAAGGACTGCTTAGGTTGTTTAGCTGCAGCAGACAAGCATCTCTAGAATTTCCAATCAAGAGGGAACATTTATGAAATATTTTTAATATTTAATATTACACAATTGAGATTATGTCTAAACCAGAGCTTTCAAGCATTCTGATTCAGTGTTGATTTTTACAGTTCAGACCTGTTTGGACAGAGTTTGGGTGAATATGACTAAGCTTTTAATTCTGGATTCGCAACAAAGTGAGACATTGAAAGCCCTGGGAAAGGAGAGACTTTTTTTGTGAGATTATGAGAACATATTTGAACTCATTATTAATGAAGATACTGTTCATGTCAATTCAGTTCAATTTAAAGCTACCCTCACAACCAGGATAAGACAATTTAAAAGCTCTACTGTGATATTACAGTAACACAGATCCCAGACAATGTCCACTCTCGCCCAGCTCTTCGTGAGATTGGTTTCATCCGATTGGCTTTTGCCCAGGAAACAATTGCTATGCAAAGCCGCAACATGAGAAAGAACATTTGAGTATTTAAATCAGGAAGGGGCAAAATAGGGAAACGTATCATTTGGTTAGACTGGTTTAACACTATGGACAATTCCATCTGTTGTCATCTGAAGAGGCACCATCACATTTTTGGTCTGAACAGCATCACCATCACAGGGGCAATGTGAATTTTGTTTCTTTTTAATGTCATGCTCCTTGGTTGTTCTTTGGCTCTTCTTTCCTCTGTGTGATGTGAAAAGTGTTACTACAGAAGTCTGACAGAACATACACACTAAGTACTTCTCAGCGACAAGTTTCTTTCATCAGTCACTTATTGGACAAACAAAACAACGCTTGTATGAACAGCAAAGGAATGTACGACTTCTAAATGTCTTGACTCTAACAACCCCTGTGACCTCTGCTCTTAACTGTTACTGTAACATTTAGCAAAATGCCTTATCAGCTGCCCTGTTCTGTCACTGTTTGTACGGATGAGGGAATTAGTTTAGTTTTTGGGTTTTTTACCTCAGTGCCATGGCTCTTTTGACTCACCTTTGCCCTTTGCCTATATCTGAGTGAGATAAAGACAATTTTCTCACAATTTCCATTAACAATGAATAAAAAAAGCATTATTAAATTATCTCTTCACGAGTTTGACTTCAAAACATATAATCTTTGTGCCTGTGTCTGCAGGTCAAAAATACTTGCATAAAGAACCTAAAATACATTAAAAACATGAATGTTTAGTTGTCATCTGATGCCCTTTTTGTTTTAGCAGAAATATGTACAATCCCATTAATTTAACTTAAATTCATCCCAATTATGCATTGCAGAAATTTTGATTACCATTATTGTGTCTTATACTACAAGTTATGCTGCTGTACTGAACTTGAGTTGCCAGAATAATTGAGCTTTCACTTCAATACAATGCTAAAATGTAAATAAAGATTACCATCAGCTGTGCATAACTATTTTACTTTCAACAACAAAATGACTTGGGACCAATCAGCAGATAATTAGTGCTGACAGACAACCACTAAAAGGCCACTTCAGAGCATACGGTATCTCATTACCTGCACAATGACCAGAATGTACTTAACTTCTCCTGAGAGAAGAACAATATGCACAGTGCGGTTTTAGAGGGTTACATCACACTGAAATGAGCATTTAAGTATTTTGGAATCTCGATATTAATCTCTTGAAAAACATCTGGCCAGGTTTGTCTGTGTCTTACTCCAACTCCAGTGATTGTACTTTCCAGACAGTAATTCACAGAGCTTTGAGCAGAAATTGAAGGACAAATATAAAAATAGGAACTTGCTTTGTTATCAGAAGCCTGTCAAAAGATAATAATTGTTTGCTTTTTATTTCCTCAGATAATGTGGAGTTGGTGCTGGGCTCCTCAGCGATTCCAGAGTCGGGTACTGCCAGTGTGCGGGCAAGACCCACAGTAAAGCATCACACTGTGAGTATCTCTAGAAACCTTCATGATTTACATAGATTTTTCTTACATTTATCGCTCCGTTTCTGATGGTGGAGTTACAGGTATACATCTTAATAGTCTCCACAGTAAGTTAAGGTTTACTGAATCTTAAAGTCAGGATATAAAGAACTGCACAGATGCAAATGAACTGATAACGGTCAGTTTAGTGTTTGGCAGAGTGCCTTTGAATCTGGGTCAGCTTAAATAAGCCCAGGCCCATGACATGTATGAATCTGGACAAAAAGGGGAGTGTTTTAGAAAGTGTTTGTTAAGTAATTGGTTGTAATTTAGTGTATTAAACGTTGGACTTGGTCGAGTTTGGAGCTGTTGTCTCTCTGATGAAAGTCAAGCAGAGCTAAAAACTACAATATAATCTTGTGGAAGAAATAAAAAAGAACATTTTCTCTGAATGATATCATATGCAGCTGTTAATGATGATGTAACTCACAATGAGATATCACAACATGTAACAATAACAAAAAAGATGATATCACCCTACAGGCAAAAAGCTAGGATCAGCTAAACTCACAGAATTTTACTGACTCAGAAAGTCAGAACAAAAAACTAGCAAATGACAGTCTAACACAAATGAGTTGTCCAACTGTGAAATGGATTTAAGTCTTCATTTCTTAGGCAGTTTAAAAAGATTAATTTTTTCTTGCACCACTACATGAGCAGTTTGTTTGCTCTCACGCCTCCCATTAAAATCGTCATGGAGCAAATATGAACACAAAGCTCATCTCTGCTCTGGTTCACACCTCAGTGTTTGGGAGTGTTCTGGGCATGTGTCTGTGGCATGTGTTGGACGTGGCACACCCAGCAACAGCGCATGGGCAGGACTCCTCAGCTTGCTTTGACAAATGAAAGTGAGTCACAGCATAGGGACCAAACGGATAAAATCAAACTGGATCATACGTCATCTTCAATGACACACCCTTGGTCTGTGGAGCAGTATTCAGAAGCTATATGAATGTCCTGTGATTATAAGCAAAGCAAGTGGCATTCAAGGTGTGATAGACTAAGACTGAACCTGAGACCTGTTTAATTTTTTGTTTACTTTTTTTGGGAATGTTGATGGTTCAGTTTCATTATTTATATATATATAAGAACGTTACATATCTGTCTAGAATTTGGACAGTTTCATAACATGTATGCGAACACATAAAAGACAGCTTCATAGTTCAACATTAACATAATTCATTTGACTGTTTTTCTGAAAGTGAAACTGTCATTAAGCTTGTTGCTTTATTGAACTAATATACTTTTCAAGGGGCCTTCAGCACAATAATGTCAAGAGGTAGAGCAGTCAAATATGCTGTGTGTTACTGGAATGATTTTTTGCCCTTTGGAAGGGCATATACCACGTTAACTCTCATGGTTTTGTATTGTGTCAACACTGTCTTTGTTTATCTTTAAAGTTGTTTGAGCTCTGATGGGAACAGCAAATCTTTCTCTCTCTCTCTGTCTCTTACTCAGTCTCTCTCACACAGACACAAACATGCAGGTATCTAAGTGACAGCATGCAATTATTTCTGCCAGGCCCACCTTAACACGAGTCTGACTGATGAATAATAGGTGGATCCTCTGATTCACCCAGTGCTCCTCATGAGTGAAGTATGTGAATGTGTACAAAAAAAATGACTTTGGAAGCATGTCACTTCGATTGTCTATGTAGAAAACTTTCAAATCTAAGAATAACCTAAAATATGCTCTATTTGGTTACATAATTAACAAGTAAATACATTTTAGTACAAATGTAAGTTGTAGTAAAAAAATAATTACATAATTCAGTATAATAAGAACCGTCATACACTAGCTGCCTCTTAATACAAAAATTACATATTTTGGCAGCAAATTTGATCTATTAATCATGTAACAAGTATTGGACATACTAACTAGTTCTCAAGGAACAGTCAGTGCTGCAATAGTTGAAAACTGGTTTGTTCACTCTATAAGTAGGAGAAAGCAACACCTTTTCAGTACCTCTATGACATGATGTAGTTTATTTTATCTTTAGCGCTGTTCCTGAACCATGCTTTGTTTCTTATGTCTCAGTTGTTGAACTATCAACAGGTTGATAATGTTTATTTTTCCTCACAGTCCTCATCGGAGAGTTTTCAAGGGTTTGCTGTCCCAACACCCAAAGTCCCTCTCCTCCCCACTGTCAATGGTCTAAAGACCAACGGTTTAGGTGAGCATCTATCACTTAACTATCTCAAATATGTGCTCTAAGCTTAACATGGCAAAGCTTAGAATCCTATTATTTACACTCTGAAGTACACCCCGATCATTTGTGGTAACTTAACTTTGACTTGGTTGATGGATCAAAGCAATCAGAATATCTCCGTTAAGGGTTGAAAATGCATGGCAAGTAAATGTTTGCCCAGGCAATTGCTCAATAGCCTTTCTGAATGGGTCCAAACAGCCATACCAGATGGCAAGCATATTTACAGACGGGGAGTGTTTGCATAACTAAAGGAAGTAGACATGATTCCATTTAAAAATTGTTTGTGAGTAATATCTATGGACATACTGATCCATTTAATAATAATTTTTTAATAAAACTGTTCCTTGCATACTGTAATTGCTTAGTTTTTAATTTGCTCCCAACTGTTCTCCTACTTACTTTTTTAGTCTTACACTTCACTTCAATACGATTTATGTACTGCGGTTATCATGCTTTTATTGCCATTTCACACACAGGTGAACGTGACATTGGTAATAAAGAGCAGAAGTACCTAATCATATCCAGGAATTATGTAGCTTTTCATAGAATTTGATTGTATTTCTACAGTGTGTAAATGCTTCAAACATGGGACAACAGAACATAGAGCACAACAGCACTTAACATTTCTCAATTATTCTCTGTCTTGTTTCCTTTTGTAGTCAGTGGAGATCGGTTGTCCAATGGATCAGTTATCTCTGTACCTGACCTGGTGGAGGGGGAAATATTTGTTCCTCCTCGTCCCTCTGTGGCCCCTCCACCCCCTCCAGGGACTTTCATTCCTCCTCCACCAGACTTCATGGGTGACTTAAACAGTCTAGACCTGGCAACCCTTCAGCCTCCCTCCATGCCTGCTCCATTGGCACCCTCCATGGAGGAGGATCTAACTGCATTAAAACCCCCACCAATGGCTCCACCAAAGCCTCCATCTACTTCTTCTAACAGCTCTGCATCGTCTGTACCTATTTCTAGTCCACCACCAGTTCCTGATCATCCAAAATTTGCACCACCACAGCCCCCTAATGAACGGCAACAGAAGACTTCTAAGACGCCACCTCCAAAGCCCATTAGACTGTCCTCTATCTCCATCCTTGACTCCCCACCACAGACTCCTGCTCCACCTCCCCCTGTACAGACACCCACACAGTCCACCTTTAATCCCCAAAACACAGCAAAGCTTTACAATGTTCCTCAGCCTTCTTTGCTTAGTGGATATGAGGATCGTGATACAAGACCCAAGCAAATCTTACTCCTGGAGGATTCTGGGTCTGTTACATCCACCCCAGTGCATGTCAAGGTAGATGGAAAAGCTCCTAAGTTGGCTCCAGCACCTAAACCAATTTCCAAAGATGTACCAGATATTAAGGAGAACTTGCAAATTACTCCGGCCCCTCAGTCTCCCCTACCTGGGCCAAAAAAGGAGGCTACTACAGGGACACTTTCAGCACAGCAAAAAACAGAGAAACCTCTCCAGACTCCACATCAGACATCACCACAGCTTCAAAAATTGAACATCACTCAGGTGAATTCAGGTGCCAGCAAGGGCAAATTGAATGAATCTCCAAGTCAAATCCGCAAAATCAGTCCATTATTGGATCGTAAACTACGTAGCCTGAAGAGTAGTGAAACCAGTGGGGCACGAGAGGGACCTGCCACTTCCCCGCTGGCTCTCTTAATGGCAGCTAAGCAAAGAGAAAAGCAGAGATTGAGTTTGTCCCGGGAAAACAGCACCAAGAACACGGAGCAGCCTTGTACGAGCATTCACCAGAGTGACTCGAGTCCCAATTCCTTTATTGTCACCCCAAGATCCAGTTCACCCTCCTCTCTGACATCTTCAGAGAGAACGCAGGAGAGCCCAAAGTTTGTCCGTCCTGAAGAGAGAACGCAAACAATTCAGACTACAGAAAAATCGAACAGCACTACACTGATCAAGAATCAGTTACCATCTACCAGTCCAGCTCTCAGAAGGACAGCAGAAGCTACTCCCTCAAGTGCGAGCAACCTAGTTGTGAAGAAACTACACCCAGAGCAAAGCCTACCAAAATCTCAATTTCCACAGTGTGAGAATAAAAAAGAGGAGTTATGTGTGCCATTACTTCCCCCGCCACCAGAGTTTGATGATTTTGATGAGATTATAGAGCCCCCTCCTTCTATCCGTCCACCTGATCCTCCGGTGCCAGCTGAAAGCTCTCTCCCTCCAGCTCATGTTCCACCTCCTCCACCAAAGCCTAACATCCCAAACCCTCCAGCACCTCCAAAGCTTCCACCTCCTGACGTCCACGTCAAACCAAAGCTGCAAGTTCAACCAAAACCCCAAGTCAGCCCTACACAGCAACCATCCACTCTGTCACCCAGTCAGGCCACCCTCCTGAGCATCTTGCAAAAGAAGATGTTGGAAATGGACCACAGACTAATACCCATGAAAGATGCAGACTCCAGTTCTGATGATTGGGGTGCCTCTGTGTCTAATGAGGAGAATAAGGTCCCTGTTCTCCCCAGAGCTACACCACAGACCAAGAATTTCACTGTGGCTAAGAAAACACCAACCCTGAACACGCAGGAGTTGGAGGATAAAGTGGTCAAAAAGTATCAGGAGGCGTCCTCAAAAAAAGCAACCACCAGGTAAGACTTCCAGCGCTCAAATATGACCCCATCATTGTCAGTAAGCCCAATGTTTAAAGTATCCACCCTAAATTGTGAATGTGTTCTTCTTTTCAGCAATGGACTACAATCTAAACATCAGTATGGCATGACTTTCACAGTTCGGCCTGGAACCAAACAACCTATCACTCTTGTCAGTAAAGGGGAATCTTAAGTGAATAAGATATGTGGTCTTCAATATACAGCCCATATAGCTTTTGATTGTAAAATGTACTTTTGCATCAGAAGGAATTTGTACAGTGGTGGAGGAAGCACTTTGAACAAATGAGTTACACAAATGTGGTTTTCAGATATGTTGAGAATGTCTCCTAACAATGGTCTGCCCTGCTATGAATACTGTAGTCTGAATGTATTGCTCAATCTCCAGAGAGACTGTTTTCTTTTCCGTTTTATATTTTATTTTTGTGGACCATTTACCAAGTTTTTTTATGCTGCTGTTTATTCAGTGTAGAGGTATATGTTGTCTTTTTAACCACAGCTTTTAATCAATCTCAGTGCCTCATGGGTAACACTCATAATTTAGGCCAATTCTATTAATAAAATGCTTTATATCTATAGTAAGATATTCACAGCTGTAATACTGTATGCTAAGTGGAATGACTGCACATTATACAGTCATTTGTAGAACATGAAAAGTCAATTCTTCCATTCTTCTTCAAATTCAATGGGTTTATCTGTAATCTTGACTGTTAAATAGAATAATGTACAATTGAATGTTTATTGTGCTACATGTGGTCCATGCTGTAATTACAAATCCCATAACTCAAATGTTATTTAACTGTTACATATACATTTTTAGGTCCATTGGAAAGAAGCCAACATTAAATTCAGACGAATCCTGAAGTGCGTTGATCTTTCAGTAGGATTGTTCTCATATTTATTGATCTTGGACATGGTTTGCCATCTGTATTAGTTATTCTGCATGTGTCTATGTAGCTACATTCTGCTTGTGTTGCTATGCTGTAAATATTGGTTTGCAGAAGATTAAAATGGAACATATATACTGTAAAATGCAGTTAAAAGTGTACATGTTAAGGTTATATAATCAAAATATTTAAAATATTGGTCATGAAGTCTTTAAGCAGAGTTGTATATCTACACCTAATGTTGTCCAACTCTTTAACTGGAAAATAAATCCTAACAGTAATTTCAATGTTGTTGAGTTTTTTGTGATAGTGTCAAGACAGTCAGTGAAATGTTACAGAGACATTACGTTGTTTCATTAATTAAGTGAAAGTTGACTTGGGAGGCAAACTCTAAATCAGAAACAGATTACATGGCTGACAAAAACTTGTTGAAAAGTGAAAAAAGTAAAAACAACCTAAAGCCCCATGAGAGGAACCCTGTAGGTAGAAGATCATCCAACTCTGTGCTTTTTGGTGTGCATGACAAGATTTTTAACAAATTGGCATGACAGGTACACAACAACATGAAGACTCTTCAGCAATGTTCCTGCTAATGTAACATTTTTCATGACATTGTCAGGCTAGGTTCAGGAGTGTTGTAGATCTCAATATCAAAATTAATTTCTCAAATCAATCACGTCTCATAAAACATTATTGAATTACTCTGTATATAAATATTCCACTGTTAATTATCATATCTCTCTGACATCTCTTCAATCACAACAGTACCTACAACAACCCTAACAACAGTTGGAGTCAAAGATCAGCTTGGCTAGTTCAGTACAGTGCTTTCTGCCGCAATATACAACAAAATTAAACATGTAGGCCTATTCTATGGTGATATGGTTAAATTATGAAATTCCTTTAAAAGGACATGCTACTTGTCAAATAACAAGACTGAAACAAGACTTCCACTTTACAGCCATACTGGCAGTTCTGAGATTGTAGGAACAGCTGTGCTTTGAACCAAATGCTCATGCTAATAATGTTTATGCTATAGTTTGGTGTGATTGCATGTTAACATTACTAAGCAAAATCATTTTGACAAGTCAAGGGATCATCAAAACCAAGGGAGTAAAAGTCTGGGAAGCATAAATGGCTGTGCAAACTTTTGCATCAACCTTCAAAGTCGATGTCAAGACATTTTACAGAATAAACAAAAAGTTTGACCTGCTAGTAGTGCTAATGGCAAGTCACTGGACTATGAATGTCAAAAAGTGTTTTCCATCTTGACTGACTCACAATACCATCCTTTGAGCCACACCCCTGGTAGGGCTAAAAATAACTTTCCATTGTAGTAGGCCACACTGCTGGTGTTCACCATCAATATAGAAAATGGCATCCGAGGACATTTATTATTTCGGTAAAGTTTATATTATTGGCCATTTCACATTGTGCTGGAGACATTAAAATGATTGTCATCCACTGATGAGCAATGACACCTTACCTGACCGTGAGTGCAAATCACATGTATAATCTTGTTAACTTCTGAGCCACCCGCCCACACTTGTCACACATGAATACACTACCCTTGTTTGACCTGGCAGTGCATAAATAGGGTTTGCCTCAGTCACACTGTTTCACTAGCAAACAACATATGACAAATATCTATCCACACACAGAAGATATAAATAAATAAGAAGATGTAACGGCTTTTACAACATTAAGTTACCTTTAATGTAAAACTTTTAATACAAATGGGTTGCCTTATATGTCAATACAGATGGATGGAAATGCTATACAGTATGAAAGACATTGAAAGAAACTGTCATACAGTAGAGGTTTAATGCATCAAGGCAAGGTTTGGAAGAGCAAAAGTCAAAAGTACTGTGCATATGTTTTGGGGTACTGAGTGACAATGACATAAATCCATATCACCTGACTGACATATTAGATTTAATTCTTTAAGTACACGCCTCAAAAATAGAGGGGAGATGAAGTCATTTTAAACCTTGCTCTTCCAAGGTGTGTGATCATCTCTTAGATCTAAGAGGAGGAGTTGGAAGCTTCAGCAGCTGGATCCACCGTGTGGTGAAGCACAAGGTGATCCCAGCCTACAGTCGTGAGGGTGTTGGAGCCACCATGGAGCCAAGACACACCTTTGACAAAGTCCTGGTGTCGCCGATCTCTAAATCTGAAGAAGTAGAACACTTGATTAGTATTTTGAATTGTGAAGGAGACTGATCAAGTGATTAACTATGAAGCTCTGTGACTCACATTTCTTGGAGTTCAGAGTTCATAACGGCAAGGGTAGAGTCATCACTAACGGAGGCTAGCAAAGAGGCACTGGAATAAAAAAAAGAAAAGTTAACATTCAGAGAGGAGCAACACAAGAGATGATGAAGACTGACAGAATTTATTGTTTACCTATGTGTAGAGAAGGCAAGCCCGTTAACTCTGCGGCTGTGGACGTTCTGCATCCGAGCCGGCTCCGTTCCCAGGAAATCCTTCACTGTCACTCTGCCCATCTCATCACCTGAGGCACAATAAATATGATAAGAAACACAGGGACTACCAATTCAGTGTCTCTGTCACTCAGACAATCTGTGCTGATGGTCCTTACCAAAAGCAAAGGTGCTTCTGTGGTGGGGGTGCCAAGTTACAGTGGTAGGCGAACAGATGGGGGCTTCTTTATCTGAGACAAAACCACAGAGAGCAATGGAAGATATATCACAACACATGCAGAAATGAGACTGATTATTTGTAAGTACTAGGTTGCTGGTTACACTTAGGGCCCTGTTTTAACGATATATAGCGCATGGCGTGAAGCGCATGGCACAAGTGCCTTTGGGGCGTATCCAAATCCACTTTTGCTATTTTAACGGCAGAAATATGGTCGCTGTCACCTTGGTGGATTGTTAGTTTGATGGCGGATTTACCAGGATTGGTCACATGACTACATTGACAGCTTCAATAATCATTACTGCCATTGACTGATTCTGATACATAGTGGCACGTCATTGTGACTTAATATGTTGATGTACATCATAAAACGAATTCACATTGTGGTCCTTTTATTAGTGATGTTTTGCATGTTGATGTGCTGCTGTGTGCCCGTGTTTGCGTAACAGACACAGTGTCTGCACACTGCACATCCGCCTATCTAGGAGCATATTGGACTCTTGATGATGCGCTCCTTAAATAATAGTGACATATGCAGCAGTGACTTTAGACCTGTTTTTTTTTTGGTCAGTAGCACAATCGCTTTCCTCCACCAATGCGCCTGACCACACCTCATTTGAGACCAACACGCCCATAGGCGCACAGACTGGTGCAAATGGGCAAGGTGGGGCCCTTAATCTGTCATTTCCACTGTTGTTCTTGTTTAGCAAAATTAATTCCGGTACTGTCAAAAACCTGGCAAAAGTGTTAGTTGTCCCAGTTGGGAAAAGTTGCTCACCTATTCTTGAGGCAGGTTTATTTGGCTTTCTTCTGTCCCACATCAACACACGGCCATCCTAAAAGATGGACAACAACAGGTTAAGATGGATGACGCGTAGTTTATTATCTTTCTTACACAGTACGTATAATTAGAAATTATACTTGCATCGATTTTTACTATTTATTGTTTGTTGTTGTGTTCACAACACTGTAAGGAAACTGATGATGACTGGTATCTTACTTGACCACAGGAGATGAAGAGAGAATCGTCTGCAGGACTACAGGCAACACAGTTGATTGGCTTTGTGTGTGCTGAGGGATGAATAAAGAGACAAAATCAGTAATATGTTATGATTAAGCCTTTTCATTTTTCAGACGTAGCTAAAATTGTATTTTAACAACAGAAAATATCTGGATCTGCACCAAAAATGACTGAATCTGCATCTGGATTTTAAGGTTATGTGGAAGAGAAGCATACACTTTGTGGCAAATATTAAACCCATAAAATAGAAACTAAATGTGCCTTTAAGGTAAATCAACAATGTCCTTTGATGTAGTTATTGTAAGAGTTTGGGGATTTTCTCCTACCACTGTATGTAGTGACAACCGTCTCCTGACTGAGATCCCAGACTTTAATTCTGTAGTGCAGAGAAGGAAATGGATGAATTGAGATAAAAGGAATGATCAATAATACAAACAAAAAACATACACAAAAGTTATAAACATGCCTCTGTTCTGCAGCAACACTATTAAACTGTGTGTATTTATGTAAATCAGAGTTTGACTAACTTGCAGTCCATGCTGCCAGTGACTGCACTGCTTGCTCCAGTCACGGGGCTCACTGTGGTGATGATATGGTCATGCTCCTGTTTGGTGAAACGATTCACCAGCAGGCGCTCATCCTCTGCCAGTTCCCAAAACTCCAAGGCACCTAAACAATCAAACAAATCTAGTTTAACAATCAAATCTTAAGACTACTGCTTGATTTATAACTGAGATTATTGAGCATCTTACCAGAGTCTGATGCAACAACAATACCCTTCTCCGACACCCATTTGGCATCTACAACACCAGCCTCAGTCTGCACACCGGCTTTGCAGAATCCCTCATTGGGGGCCTGCTCAGGGTCACTGTAGATCCACACAGAGCCCTGCCAGCTCCTTCCAGAGAGGCTGGAGGCACCAAGCAGCAAGGTGCCATCTGAGAAAAGAGATTATAATCAGATAAGAGAAACATTAACAAACACCTGTATTTTAATGCTGCAGTGACAGCTATCATTAAGAGTAAAATTCATCCAATCATCAACGCAGCTCATATTTAAGCTGTGATGTGCAGTTGTATCAACATACTTGCTATTTATTTAAAGATCTCCTCCACACATGTGTTAAAACATACAACAATACTGAAATTGGACACAAGATGTCCCCTACTTTTTTTAAAAACAATATTTAATTAGCTAAAAATGTGACAACACAGTAAAGATAATACAGAGCAGGTATTTTCAACTTTTCCACAGCAACCTCTTTGACCCAATTTCCCTCGAATCAGGGCTGGCGTTGGTCCTTTGGATAGGTTTAACGAAACTAAATGTAATTAAATAAAGTAAATTGGAAGATATCTCCTTCTTTGCTATAAAGTCCATCATCAGTGTATGCTCACTGGAAGCTTCAAGTTTCCACATCACAGCTGAATATTGGACCAGGATTGGCGTCAAAGCTAGTGGTAATGTCACAAATCCTGCTTGTAGGCCCACCCTTTAAAAATCAGATTTTCAATGACCTCGGGAAAACTTCACACTATCAGTAGATGAATGCAAAAACAGCTTTCTGGTGTCAAACTGCACATTTAAGCTCAAACTGTGGAAACAAGTAGAAAAACACACTTTTGAATGGAGGGGGATATTTTGCTGGAGTGTACATGCACCATCTCAATCAGAAGAGCAATGCACATTACGCTTTTAATCAGACTAATAACAAACCAACTAGCGGCACCACGTGTTTACTTGAGTCACTAACACTAGTCTACCTTTTTACCCACCTGCTCTGTATTGGGCCGAGCACAGATGCTTCTCCATGCATGCCGGAGCATTGGGGGGGATGTTCCAGCGGTTCTCCTTAATCATGCTGGTATCCACCGCACTTTTCATCTAGATAGCGCACCTGAAATCTTCACTAGCGACAAATACGGACCTCCAAACAACTTTCCTGCTATCGTAACGTTAGCTAGCTAGCTAGCGTCGCCGGCACCACAGACCAGCTTGTTTGCGATTTATCGTATCCTAAAAACACGGTTGTGTATGTGTTGCGTTAAAATACAACAATAGCTGATGTTGCTTGAGTTGCCCTCTCTACAATGAATGAACAAGTGAGCAGCCCTGCTACACATGGGGCCGACAATACGCTTCCTGCTCCGGGTCTCTTCTTCTTCATCGCCTGCTTTGAGGTTTATTGGTGCAACACCGCCACCAGCTGGCAGTAAGCGACAATATATAATTCGTTTATTCTCTCTCCATGATACCTGCCACGATCCTCATACCTCCATGCATAGGCAAAGTTACTACCACATTTTCTGTCTCTTTTAAGACTAGTAGTAAACTTATCATCATACAGTCCCCGCAATCAGGTAACCTAATTATATTTAAGCAGTCTATAAATCAATAAATCAATCTTTATTTATAGAGCACGAAATCACAACAAAAGTCATCGCATTTCATTTAATTTTTACTCAAGATGGAGTGTTCATCAAGGAAATCTAGTATTATTTTATTTAGAATACCACAGACCTACATAACTGCTGACACAGATGCCACGGTTTGTAACTAGGGTCTGAATTATACCCACTCTTTTGAGTAGGGGAAAGGAGCCCTTTGTATCAGATGTGAGAAAACATCCTGACTAATATGATATTGAACAATGTAAAGAGAGTGGGGAATGACATGCAACACAAGTCTCTTACCAGAGTCAAACCAGACGTTGCAATTATGTGGCATGTGCTGTAACCACTCAGCTACTAAAACACTTGTGAGCATTTCATTTTTAATGTTGTCTGGACCACAAGCTCTCCTTGGCCATACATTTTGAATGTTTCAGACATTGGCTGGTTCTGACTTACCTGCAGGGCATGACGACCGTTCATGAGAATGTCCTGAGAATTGCCAGAAGTCTGAAATGTGTATTTTCACATTAAACTAGGCTGCTCTCCTTTGGCAGAAGATGTTAATGTTTTATCTGTATTGTATGATTTGCCTGTCCTTTCAACTGAAAGTATTGAATGTAAAATCTAACATTGTCAATCAATATTAAAGACAAAAGAAGTTAAAGTACAAACCAAATGTATTGTAACATGAACTACAAGTTATCATGGATTAACTCTTGAATACATTAACATAAACAAATAATGCTGGACAGTATTTGAAATTTCAAGTATAAAGTTAACAATAAAGGGTGGCTCGATGTTTTATTCTGAGAATACTATTATCTCACATCAGTAGGATAAACTGGAGCAAGAGCCCCACCCCTCAAAATATAGATGACAAGTATTCTGGCTTTATAGATGTGAATTTCAAGCTTTGGCATCACATAATAAATGGAACGTAAACTTGATTGGCTGATGATGGTTCAATTTGAGACAGTATCGATTGTTTATCTTTGGAGTCCCAAATGTTTGATCTCAATTTTTTAACTTGAATTTTAGGATCTGAATTTGGCCATCAAATTAGAGCAACTTGAACATAATATAACTTTTTAACACATCAATTTGTAACTCAGATTTTCTCTTTCTCAAATTTGAAGAGTTGAATTCAGAGGCAAACGTTTCAGATACATAATTTCAATACAAAAACTATATTATATATACTACTATAAATTCAATGGCTTTTAAATTTCAAAATCTTGTGAGACATATTTGCTTACATATATGATTAGGTAGAAACAAAACACAATTTTGACATTTGAAAAAACTTCTTGCCTCAAGGTTCGTTTGGTAACTTTTCCTGAACTTTTAACCAAATTTCGTGGTCCTACCGAGCAGTTTGAGTTTGCTCAGTTGTCATGAAACTAGATCTCTCCATGATTCTGGGTAAAAGTAGGCAGAGTGGATTAGTCAGTTAATCAATTAGTTGATTATTTGATTATTTGATTGATTGATGGAGAATTAATAGGCAACTATTTTGATTATTGAGTAACCTTTTAGGTTTTTAAAACAAAAGCGCCAAATATTTGCTGGTTTAAGGCCCTCAGAGAATTTGTTGCTTACATTATTATGAATTTAATTGGTTGGACAAAATAAAACATTTGAGGATATCTTGTGAGGGTCTGAATAACCTGTGTGTGTAGTCTGACACTGGATGTAGCTACAGTCTAACTGTGTCAACATGTCACAGGTGTTCAAACCAGTTTCCAATAAACCACTAACAAGTTATGTAGATATGTTCTTATATTTTTGGTTGCATAGAAAAGTAAAGTGAGCACTTGACCAAAAATATATAGTTAATCCAAAGCACACTGACAATGCCAGTCAAAATTTGGCAGTGTAAGTAACACAAATAAAATTATTTATTTTGCATACAGTGTTATATATTGAATATATTATATAAATGACTTTTCATGAACACTGATGCATTCATCTTTAAGCAATATTTTAATGTCCATGCTGGTATAGGGGGAGCTCATTTAAATTACTATACTGTTATATACTGAGTAGCTGTATTTTTCAGATCCCTTTATACTGTCTTCAGTGTTCTGTCTCTTCTTTCTGTAATCACAGTTCAGCCCAATGCTCATCTTCCTCTCTATAAGTGAACATTAATCCAAGCTAAGTATGGGTGTAGGTAGTTACTATACATCTAGCATATTATACAGCTTTGTACAGGCCTAAACACAAAACCAACTCAGAATTTACAGTCTCCCTACATTAGTAATGTATCCTTAATACAATTTAATCCGTATAATGTCGTAGTATCAAGGGTACAGTTTAGACTACCCTGACCCAATCTAAGGGGGTGTGACTGAGCAAATCACATAGAGCCCCAGGTTGACGGGATGAGTTCAACTTCCCTCTGCATGGTTAGAGGAGTTAGTCCTTAGTCTCTAGGAGAAACAAGACATTGAAATTAGTTGTCAAAAAACAACAATAAGATGCCATCCATGTAAAATTAAACTTTAAAAAAACAACACCTGGTAGACAAAAAACAGGTCATATCTCCCCCACCTCTCCTCCCTCACAACCAGTCCTCTCACATTAATTAATTAGTTAATGAATGAATGAATGAATGAATTAATTCATTCATTCATCACAAAGTGCTTCTCTGAACAAAAAGGAAAAGAACATTTGGAGATTAAACTAAACTATAGCCAACTTGATTTTTTTTAAGAGGGTTTCATTCCAAAATGTTACATAACAACTACTTTCAATATTAATAAGTGTAGATGACTTAAATTTATCAAAATATTAAAAACACATTCATGCCTTGGATTTTATGGGTCTTCAAATTCTGTAACACTGATTTCTAAGTTTTAATTGAATGAGTATTTTTAAAATTATTTTAACTGTAGGCCTATGTAAGTGTCAGGACAAGTAGACTACTTACTGTTGTTGCAGTAGGTGATGGGAATTAAATAAAACCATAACATGACTTAGACCTCAGTGATAGGCTATAACACTTTTTTCCTGTTAGTGACAGCTTTGAAGAACCCAGACATCGGATATGTGATGTTTGATTTTTGTAAGAGGTCAAACGTTGTCTAAATTAGTGGCTCTCTTTGGGCCAGCACCCCCAACCCATCAATTAAAATGCAGGTTAGCTAATGTTAATTATTATTTTGTTATTTAAAAAAGTAATCAAATGCTGAATAACAGATGTAATGGAATATCATTCTCATTAGTTTAATAATAATAGCCTATTTATTATTGATCATGAACATCGGCCTGTCAGGAAGCAGTAATTAGGTGCCAAACAAGAAGCATTCTTATTAATTACGCTCTGAAATGTAGTGGAGGGGAAGTGTGCAGATGGAAATACTCAAATAAAGTACATGTATCTTTAAACTGTCTACCATGGATATAAGCTTTTATTATGAAGGTAAATAAGCGGAAGTGTCAGCTAGCCTGTTGCTAACTTCACACTTCTGTCCCTCTGACTAAAATCGATAAGTGATTGGCTTTCTTGATGGTTAAGATTTTGTGGGTGTATTGACGTGTCCGCGAAAGGTAAGCACACAACTATGTTAAGTTGTTAAACTGAAATATTGTGTGAACATCAAGTGTCGTCGAAAGCTTTAAGCGGCTGCTTTGTAACATTATTACAGTGATGCCTTTGTCTCGGCTCTAACGCTGGGTGATGGAGAAGGCTAGCTCATATTTATAGCTAACGTTAGCTGTCCGGTGGTTTGTGTCTGTGTGCTTATACACTGAGCGGCGGTCAGGTACGTGGACAGACAGCTGCTGCTGCTCTGTACGTGTGCTCATTGTCAGTGTGCTCACTGGACTGCAGTGTGCGCAGCTGGCTGACATTAGGGAACATTTTTGATGAGTCAAACCTGCAGACCTGCCAGCATTTGGTCCTGCTGCAAGAGGAAAGGTCATTTCAGGTGATACAAGGCAGTAGGCAGGGTTGTCACCTTTTTATAAAATGAAAATAAGGAACATACAACTTATCAAGAGGCTGTATGTAACCAAACAAACCAACAAAAACCCCATAACATTTGAATTGCTAAATTATACTGCAATATGAGAGCAGAATTCTGAAGTAAAGCATTTAATTAGTACACCAGTGACAAATTCCTCATCATGGATCACATGTGGGAAGTTACTTAATGTGAAAAAAAGATGATCCAGTAAAATATTCTTAGATTAATAGTTTTAAAGTCTTCCACAAACCGTTTGGAAGAAATATTTTCCTTTCCCTCCATTCATTCATGTTCTTTACTGCTATCTATGGTTTATGAATTGTATTGGCTTTGTATTCTGACTGTGATAAATGTTTTGCGAAATCATTCTGATACCTGTAAAATAAGAGACACAAACCTCTCGAGAGACATAAACGCTTATTTATTAAGGACTGCTTAGTTCTTCAGTATTGTAAAGGTAACCAGTGAAACACTTGTGATTTATCACCTTGTATCATATTGTACAAAGCGTAAGTGGCAATAATTATACTTTTCTGTAACATATTAATAAAAAATCAGTACAGAAAGTCCAGCCAGTGTCCCTCATTGAGGTTATTATTTCTGTTTGTAGAGTTTATACATTGTTTAGATTTTGTTGTTCATGTCTCTTCTGCGAGATCTTGTCAATGCAGTGACACTTGTTTCTTTACTGGTTCTTTTACTTCAGGGGTTCGTCATGGCCTTGAAAAGGAGAAGGGCGACCTCCCCCTCAAGCAGTGTGAGTGGAGGAGATTTTGACGATAGCCAGGCTTCATCTTTAGTGCCTTCAAATGGGAGAAAGAGGAGAAGGACCTCAAACATTCCAACTGTGGATCCTGTAATTTTACAGATTTTAGTTATTGTTATTTTCTTCTTTAACATACTCTCAGAATTATGATATCATGCAGATTGATTTTTTTAACAGACATCGGAAAGGGCATGCATCCTGTTTAGTGTTTAATGTTTGCCTTTGCAGATTGCTGTATGTCACGAACTGTACAACACAGTCAGAGATTACAAGGATGACCAGGGCAGGATGTTATGCGAGCTGTTCATCAGAGCTCCTAAACGAAGGTGAGAAGAGAGTGCAGATTATTCTGAAATTACTTTTAATACTAATCTAGCAATCTAACACAAACAATAGACTGAATATTTACAAGTCTCTGTATCTTAAAGGAATCAACCAGACTATTACCTGGTGGTGTCTCAGCCTATTGACATGATGAAGATCCAGCAGAAATTAAAGATGGAGGAGTATGATGATGTTGAACAACTCACCAGTGACTTTCAGCTCTTATTCAACAATGCAAAAACCTATTATAAGGTAAAAAATATATTATCCAGAACATAAAAAAACAATTACAGTTGTGTATATGATGTGTGAAGGAAATAAAAGAATGGCTCAGGCTGTTACTATAAATGTATTTTCTGTGTGTAGTCTGATAGTCCTGAGTACAGGGCAGCCTGTAAACTGTGGGACCTTTACCTGCGAACCAAGAACGAGTTTGTTCAGCGAGGAGACTATGATGATGATGATGAGGATGGGTATGATGCTCAAGACAACCCCGGAGGGTCCACTGAAGATGAGGTGACACTCGCATACGTTACTGAAAGCATGGATTTATCATGACTCTTCATTTAGAGTGTAGGGCAAACATCAACCTCCACAAGATATGTCTGTTCTTCTAAACACAAAATTTTAGAGCTGCAACAATTAATCGATTTGATGAAAATGAATTGCCAACCACTTTGATAATTTCTTTTGAGCCTTATTTTTAAAGAAAAATTTCCAGATTCTCTTGTTGTAGCCTCTCAGATGTGAATATTTTGTGTTTTACTTCTATTCGTCTTCTATTATAGACATTTCTCACAATTTTCCCACATTTTATAGACCAAACAACTAATTGGTTAATCAAGAAAATAATTGATAGATTAGTTTGTGATTTGTGATTTGTGATTGGTATATATAATTTGAAGAATTATTAGCATTTTGTTGAATTCCTTTTTATAATGTCTAAATAATTAAAGTACATAAAGCACGATCATAGATAACTGCTGTGATAGTCTCATATTGTCAGTTGTATCAAATTTCACCACTGACAGATTTAGAGTTTCAGTCGTTTTAAGGATAAACAATATTTTAACTTTCAGTACTGAAAACCGTAGACCAGTACAGTCACAGTAGAGTAGTTGTCTTGCACTATAGTTTGAATATATATGTACATACAATATTTATATCATTGACGGTGATACTGTATTTCCTTGCCTAAGCTATGTGACTATTTGTATACACCAGAGTGCACCTACCTGCTTGAGAGAGGTCCTTGAACAGCTGCTAGATGCCGTGGTGTCTTACACAGAGCCGACTGGCCGTCTGGTCAGCGAGCTCTTCCAAAAGTTGCCCTCCAAAGTGGTAGGGAGCACCTCAGTATGACTTAAGAAATTAACATAAAAATGAGTGACTTGGCTTTGATGTAGAGTTTCCCATCTTCTGTTTTTCTAATTTAGCAATATCCAGATTATTATGCCATCATTAAGGAGCCAATAGATCTGAAAATCATTGCTCAAAAGATTCAAGTATGACACTTTTACTTTCTCCTTTTAAATATGATGAGTTATTGACAACACTTTGCCGATAAAATGTCCAATAAATGTATTTGCTTTTAGATGGGCCACTACAGGAGTGTCAGCGCAATGGCTAAAGACATAGATTTGCTGGTCAAAAATGCCAAGACTTATAATGAGCCTGGATCGCAGGTGTTTAAGGTGAGTGTGTAATTAAGAGTATGATACTCAGTGCATGGCATTAGCAGTATTTGATGTACAAACCTGTGACCTACATATGTGTTCCAGGATGCAAATACCATTAAAAAGATTTTTGCGCAAAAGAAGTCTGAGATGGAGCACGGAGAACCAATCAAGTCCAGCATTCGCATCAGGTACAAAGGAGTCAACACTGAGAATAATGTAGAATAAAGTCATATGAACTTTTGATTTGAACTCTTTTTTTGTCTGTCTCTGACAGAAATAGAAGAACTGCACAGGGAGACCGCCTCTCAGCTATTACCATGGCTCTTCAGTATGAAAGTGATGAGGAAGGCATACTCTCTGGTACTTTTTATTTCAATATTTAGCAGACGTGCATCCACTGGGTATTGCAGTGTGACAAATATGTCATTATTTGTTTATCTCTTCCTTCAACTTTTAGGGTCCGTGCACTATGATGAGGGGGAATCTGAGGCAGAGAGTATGACCTCCAACATGGACATGAGTAACCCCATCTTCCAGCTGTATGAAGCTGTACGAGGTGCCAGGAACAGCCAAGGCCAGCTGATCTCTGAACCTTTCCTGCAGCTGCCCTTAAGGAAGGACTATCCCGATTACTACCATCAGATCAGTCAACCCATCTGCCTTCATCAGATCAAGTATGGCAAAAACAGAATTAGCCTCACTTCATGTGTTCATACATGTCCACAATAGCCATACAAGTTTAATGCTCAACATTGTTTGTGTGGGTTCAGTAACTACAGCATCTCCACTAGGGAATTTGTTTTCATTTTCTTTCCACCTTTTGTGATGTCGAACACTCATTTAATATCTTTTGACATTGTTTTAAATCTAAATATTAAAATTGAAAGCCTTTTGCTAAGAAAAGAGCAGTAAGCCTGTGAAAAAACTAAATAAAACAAAACTCCAAAGCAGGCATTCACTGATATGATAGTTTGGTGAAGATTACCTGAGAATATCTGTTGAATAACCTTTTTAAAAAGGTTCTCAAAAACAAAAAGCAGGTGTATAAATAGTTGCTGTGAATTTACAATGAACATCAGTGTTTATTACACTGGAAAGTGTTAGTGGCAATAATACAGAAATTAACCTTTCCAAACAGAAATTTATTAGAATTTACAAACGGAACTTTTAATGGAAACCAATTCTGCTTCTACCTTTTTATTCTTTTCTGATTTGTACATGTTTTCATCATTGATTTGTTTTCATTTTGTTTCACCAACATTCTCTCTTTTTTTTTATTTTCTACCCCTATGGCATCATACACACTCACTGTACAGTACAGTATTTCTGTGCCCTCCTTCCCAAATGTGAGAGCCCGTAATTCCCCACAGGAACAAGATGAAGAACAATGAATATGAGAGTGTTGAGCATATTGACTCTGATCTGACCTTGATGTTTGAGAATGCCAAACGCTACAATGTTCCTCACTCCTCCATCTACAAGCGCGCCCTCAAACTTCAACACATTCAGCAGGTCAGTACAAACTTCCACTTGTCATTGTTGTGCATCTGTGTTGGATTTGCCGAGAAGGTTTTACACGTTTTGTGCATTCCTGAATACCAAAGACATGGTGATTTTAAGGAGAATACTAACTATTTGAGTTATCAGATAACAGATAACTATTTGAATCACCTGTTATCTGTCTAGATGAAGAGAAAGGAGCTTTTACAGAGAGATGATGACGATGGAGACAGCATGCTCTCCTCTGCCACGTCTGACACCAGTAGCACAAAGAGAAAAAGGTGCCCATTGTCACATTTTACTTCCTTAACTCTCTATTGTTGATGGGGTTTTTTTTTTTTGAAGGAGAGAGAGTATCCTTGTAACATTTATTTGTCAATTTGTACCTTATTCCCAGTCACAAGAAGAATACAAAGAAAAACCGAATGAAAGCTCTCTTCGGCGCTGTGGCTGAGGCACGAGAAGCTGGCACTGGTCGTAGACTGTGCGACCTCTTCATGGTCAAGCCCTCCAAGAAAGACTACCCGGACTACTACAAAGTCATCCTGGAACCAATGGACCTAAGGATGATTGAGCACAACATTCGATCAGACAAATACATGACTGAAGATGCAATGGTGGAAGATATGAAGCTGATGTTCCGCAATGCTCGACACTACAATGAAGAAGGCTCCCAGGTAAGATACTTAACATTTCATTTATGCTTTTTTGAAAGCAGTTTTTAAGTTCTCAATCCATAATCTTTCTGACAGATTCACACGTCTGGAAAAAATATTTTATTGAAGGTTATAATCAATTGTAAGTAAGCTGTAGCATGAGAGAAAGTGTGTACAGAATGCAAGAGCTCTTCATGATCAACCCCTCTGATGTATTCAAGGTCTACAATGATGCTGACATCCTAGAGAAGATTATGAAAGACAGACGCAAGGATCTTGGGCCACCAACAGATGATGATGACATGATGTCCCCAAAGTTGAAAATAAGTACGTGACTTCACTTGACAGAAACAAATTGAGGCAAATGTGTGAGTTAGTGGATTGGTCATTAGTAACACACATACACTTCTGTTATTTTATGTGATTGCAGGAAAGAACAGCATTACTCTGAAGAAGTCCAAATATCTTACACCTTTACAGCAAAAGTTGAATGAGCTCTATGAGTCCGTCAAGAACTACACAGATAAGCGGGGCCGTCGCCTCAGCACAATCTTCCTGCGGCTGCCGTCCCGTGCTGAGCTGCCTGATTACTACATTGCCATCAAGAAACCAGTGGACATGGAGAAGATCAAGAGCCACATGTTGGCCAATAAGTATCAGGACGTGGATGCACTTGTGGAGGACCTGGTGCTCATGTTCAACAATGCCTGTACTTACAACGAGCCTGAGTCGCTGATATACCGCGACGCTCTAGTGCTGCACAGGGTGCTGTTAGAGACAAGACGTGACCTGGAGGGAGGAGATGACGGCCATGTGCCAGATGTGCCACGCCTCATCCAGGAACTTATCCGCAGTCTCTTTGTGTCAGTGCTGGGTCACCAAGACGATGAGGGCCGTTGCTACAGTGATTCACTGGCTGAGATTCCTGCTCGCGATCCTGCTAATCCTGAAAAGCCGCCACTCAATTTTGAGATTATCCGAAAAAATGTAGATCGAGGTCGTTATAAAAGGCTTGACATCTTTCAGGACCACATGTTTGAGGTGCTGGAAAAGGCCAGGCGTTCAAACAGGTGAGGGACTGTTGAAATTATTTTGCTGTGCATTGATGTTGTAGGATTATTATATCAAAAGTAAGCCACAGTTAGTGTTACACCATATGTTCATTCATTACAGGACCGACTCTGAGATATTTGAAGATGCTGTGGAGCTGCAGCAGTTCTTCATCAGGATCAGAGACGAGCTGTGCAAGAATGGAGAGATCTTGATGTCTCCCACTCTCAGCTATACCTCCAAGCATCTGCATAGTGATGTAGAAAAGGAGAAGAAAGAGAAGCTTCCCAAGGAGTTTGAAGAGGACAAAATCAAGAGGGAAGAGGAGAAAAGGGGTACTCCTTGTTTTAAGTATTTATGAAAGATCACAGTATCTTAAAGTGCTGATGTACCATGCGTTGTCTCAGCATGTACCCTTGTTTTACTGAGTGTGCTGTGAATTTCCAGAAGCTGAGAAGAGGGAGGACTCTGGAGGATCATGGCAGTCTGGCCTGCAGCGCACATACAGTCAGGACTGCAGCTTCAAGGACAGTATGTACCATGTGGGAGACTATGTGTATGTGGAGCCTGCAGAGCCTAACCTCCAGCCTCATATCATCTACATTGAACGCCTTTGGCAAGATGACACTGGTCAGTCCTTTTAGCACTAATCAGAAAATAAATAGTATTTCTAAGAAAAGCAGTATTCATATTTATTATCTGCTCAAGTCAGTGTTCCATTTCAGTAAGGAATTGTTTTTAATGAGACCAGATCTAAGTTAGTCTGATTTTTCCACTTTTAATAAATGCAGGTGAGAAATGGCTGTATGGCTGCTGGTTCTACAGGCCAAATGAAACATTTCATCTTGCCACACGCAAGTTCTTGGAGAAGGAAGTATTTAAGAGCGACTATTACAACAAAGCTCCTGTCAGCAAGATTCTGGGCAAATGTGTGGTCATGTTTGTGAAGGTAAATGCTGTTTTCTTTGTTAATGTTTGCCAAGTATAGGTTTTGTTTTTGAGCATTGGCTGTTTTGAATGTGTATTCAGTTTTGACCAGATATTTTTGTGGGTGTGTGGGAATTTAGGAGTACTTCAAACTCCACCCAGAAGGCTTCAGAGCCGACGATGTCTATGTCTGTGAGTCACGCTACTCTGCCAAGTCCAAGTCCTTCAAGAAGATCAAGATGTGGACCATGCCCTTGAGCTCAGTTCGGTTTGTTCCTAGAGAGGTCCCCCTGCCTGTAGTCCGTGTGGCATCCATGTTTGCCCCCAAACAAGAGGAGAAACCACCAGAGATCACAGATGACAGCAAACTGACAGATGGTATTGTAGACAAGGTAAATTCTAGTTGGTCATTTCTGTAGAGATTAACAGAACAGACATTCGAAATACAGCCTGTTGTCAGGAAATACATTTGTGTCTGCAGGAGAGGGAGGATGTTCCAATGGATATGACCAATGGGGAGCCAGGATGTCAGTACTATGAGCAGCTCTATTATAACAACCTGTGGCTGAAAGTGGGAGACTGTGTCTACATAGGTTCTCATGGACTAGTGCGCCATCGAGTGGGCAGGTGGAGTAAATGCATTAATATACTGAATAGTATATGCATACTGTATAAAAGTCTTATTAGCATACGGTACGTGTTAGATGCTGTTTAATACAAATAGCCTAAATGTTTTAGTTCTAAATGTCCACAGGACACGTCACCTGGATCTCATCCTTTATGAGCTCATGGACTCCATATGGGTGGATGTGTGTGTAGTTGCATTATCTATAAATATACAAAATTTGACTGATTTGTGCAGCTTAAACTTTTTAAAAAACTGAACAGGATTGAGAAAATGTGGATGCGAGATGGAGCAGGCTACTTCTACGGGCCCATCTTCATCCACCCAGAGGAAACAGAGCATGAGCCCACTAAAATGTTCTACAAGAAGGAAGTGTTTCTTAGCAACCTCGAGGAGACTTGTCCCATGACCTGCATCATAGGTATCCTCACGTAATGTACATTGTGTTGAACTCAAAACCAGCAATTTATATTTACAAAATACTACTTAGCATAATGTTTAATGTTTATAGTTCAATGAATCATGTTGCCTGTTTCACAGGAAAGTGTGTAGTGTCGTCCTTCAAGGACTACCTGTCATGTCGGCCAACTGAAGTGCCTGAAGAGAATGTTCTGCTCTGTGAGAGTCGCTACATCGAGAGTGAGAAGCAGATGAAGAAGTTCAAGGGTCTTAAGCGCTTTTCACCATCTGGGAAGGTGGTGGAGGATGAAATCTACTATTTCAGGTGAATAACTTGTGCATTGCCTGTGTATGTAATGCATGACTGTCTCTTTTCATATACAATAACATTTTATACCCTATTTTGTGATTGTTTGTCAGCTTCATGAAAGAAAAAGTGGCAGTATTGCAGTCAGGTGTTCTTACATGAAGAAACTTGAAAAAGTGGATTTATTACCTAGCATATTTTCCGATTTTCTTATGTAGGAAGCTCATAGTGCCCCAGAAGGAACCTTCTCCTCTGCTGGACAGGAAAATTGAGGAACTGGAAGCTAAGTTTGCTGATATGACAGATGAGGAGCTAGAGGATCTTGGGGATGATGATGGCGAGCTAGGGGATCAGTCTCTTCCTCAGATACAATCTTCCATGTCTAGTGACATGGATATCATGCCTTATACCCCTCCACAGGTCAGGCTGGGTATATTCAATTACACATGTAAAATAAAATAAAAAATAAAAATCAACAGTAGCTGGTAGCATTTTTTTGTAATTAGCACTCCTGTCTATTGTTGCAGTCCACACCAAAATCCATAAAGGGTCTTTCAAAGAAAGAGGGCTCAAAGCGGAAGATCAACATGAGTGGCTACATCCTGTTCAGCAGTGAGATGCGAGCGGTCATAAAAGCTCAGCACCCAGACTTCTCCTTTGGGGAGCTGAGCCGCCTTGTTGGCACAGAGTGGAGGAACCTGGAGAGTACAAGGAAAGCAGAATATGAAGGTGAAAAGGAACCTTTATTAATCTTCATTAATTCTAGTATGAATCTAGATGTATGTGCTTCAAATATTGTAAAAGATAAAAGATTTACATCTCATATTTTATTATGTTGCAGAGCGAGCAGCTAAAGTGGCCGAGCAGCAGGAGCGTGACAGGGCCCAGCATCAGACATCCCCTAGAACAGGTACCCCAGTAGGGGCACTGATGGGGGTGGTGCCTCCTCCAACCCCCATGGGGATGCTAAATCCCAGCATGACACCTGTGTCAGGTAACCCCTCATAGATCCAGATGGGTCCGCAGTGTACTCTAGAAGGCTGGAATAAGAAGCTGAACTGCTAGATTTATTTTTATTTTTAAGTTTCCTACTCACATTCATATCAGCATGTTTGTGATGTTGCAGTGCTGTGATTTAATTGTTATTGCCTCTAACATTATTTCTTTTAACTCATAAGTCCAAACCTTGATTGGTGTACAACACCATTTATGCTTCAACCTTCACATCATAATGGGCTCCATATAGCAGACACTCTAATTATTGCCCATGGGGAGTGCTTTCATTTAAATGAAAAACAGGAAGTTAAAATGTTGTTGTACACTATTTAAGAATTGGGTTTAAATTAATGCTTGAGAGTAGTGCATGTGCATCTAATTGTTCTCATTGTGCATTTTTTAATTTTCATTTCCATTCATGTCAATCATAGTGATCTGGAGATTACATCAAAGCATATAAATTAACATAAATGCATGCTTGGTAGTGAAGTAGTCGATGCATGTTTGACTGATGCATGTTGCTGTTTTGTGTTACTACTGTTCCTTCTTAAGAAGGTATGATGGGTGCATATAGGTCAGCTATGATGCCCCCGCAGGGCCATGTTGAAGGCATGGTTAGTATGACTGGCATACCACCACATCACATGGGGGTGCCTGTCTTTCCCCAACATCTCCTGTCCGTTATGCCTGGGTTCCCTGGAATGCCATACTTTGGTAAGAGTGCTGTCATAGCCACCCCACCTGCCACGCAGTTGCTTCCTGTCTACCAATCTGACTTGCTGGAGGGGCTACCTGTACCAATAGTCTGAGGTCTTTAAATTGCTGACTAGTCAGTTGAGAGCACATAGCCTCAGCTGGGACTAGGTTGTTTATTCAGCTCATTACCTTGTTGGTAATGTGGTTGACACACACTCACACAAAAAAGTTAATCTCTTTACCGCAATGTAGATTATACTATAAATTGAGAAATTTTATTTTCTTTAATGATTGGCATTCTCGAGAGTTCTAACAGATAAAATGACACTGATTTGTAGTATTGGGTTTTTATTTAGTATTTGTGATATGAACCCATGTCAAGTGGCCTACTGCACTTTTTTGATATTTATAAAATATTAAGTATAAATATTATACTTAGTATGATATCTCATGTTCAGAATTAGAATCAGAAACAATTTTATTGCCAAATAGGTTAGGGTTAGGTAAAACAGCCAAGTAATGTAAAATACAAGAAACATAAGTGACAAATGAACAACAACTATTTTTCAAAATAATACAGGGCTGTGCAGGAATGTGCAAAATATTGTGAGGGACATTGTCTTGATATTGAATATCCTCACAGGCATCAACGGTATGGGAGGAGGACCTGGAGCAGGAAACATTCATGGATCACAGGTAATCTGTGCTGTGAAGGAAAGTAAATTCCTTTTTCAGTGTTTTATTCCGGGTTTGAATAGTTGATTAAAATGCCAAATCGTGTGCTTAAAGTCCTAATGAGCAGACCATGTAGACTTGACCATTATGTGACAGTTACACAATGTTTGCACAGTTAGACATTAAACACAACAACATTTTCAATGTGAAGAAAGTCAAGAAAGTCATTAAGATAAAATGCTGTCTGTTCCCATTTGAGAAATGATAGACCTCTCATTTTATTATATTACGTGTAGATGGGTTTGATGGGATCTGGGCAGCAGGCTCCACCGCCATACCCAGGACAAGGCCAGCAACCTGCACTACAACAGCCCTCCACTCCGTTGTTTGTGTCCCCTCCAGCCAAGTCTCAGAGGCTGCTCCACTCTGAGGCATATCTTAAATACATCGAGGGCCTTACTGCAGAATCATCTACTATTAGCAAGTGGGACCAAGCCCTTTCAGGTTAATCTTGTTTTTTTATTTACAATTGATTAAATCTACACAAAATGTTGATGACTTTGGGTAATAAAGCCTGGAGATCACGCTTGTTCAGCTTTTATCATTTACAAATACATTTAAAATGGTGAAATTTCTCACACAAGGTGTAGATTTTTTATTGCAATTTGTTTTTGCACTTTCAGTTCAAAAACAAGATGTGCGCCTGACAAAGGAGCAAGAGAGCAGACTACCATCTCATTGGCTGAAGAGTAAAGGGGCCCACAAGACAATGGCTGATGCACTTTGGCGACTCCGCGACCTAATGCTGCGAGACACCTTAAACATCCGTCAGACACATAACCTGTAGCATGCTAATATTCTGAGCCTCTGTACCCAGACCTGTGAGACAGGAAGAAGGGGCAAGCTCACTAAAAAGTTTTGTGTTGTGGTTATATTGAAAAAATGTGTTTGTATTCATATGAGCTGCTTTCTGTGTTGAAGCTGTTTTCCGTTTTACATTTCAGATATACTGTTCCAAGTGCATTATTGTTACAACTGTAATTCTGTGATGAATGCCTTCATGCTTTCATGATTAAAATGTGAAGAGTTGAACATGTGGTATCTGTTGTATGTTGATATTTGAGATGCGTCCCTTGAACTGTATTATAATAGCAGTCACTGTTTTAATTTTAGCATCTTCTAAAACTCATGATTTAAAGAAGACAATACATTTGACATCTATATATAGCCATCATATGGTGGTTAGGAAAATTATGAATCACAGTTTACTGGAATATTTAAAGTGGTCACCCACTCAAAAATGTGTTTTTCTTACTGTTCCTTCAGTTGGATGTTTGAGCTTACTGTGTATGTGCAGAGTTTAATACTAAAAAGCTGATTTTACATTTATTTGTTAAACCTGGAAAGTTTGCATATTATGATTTATTGATGAAGGAGAAGGAGCCTTGCTTTTGGATATTATTGAACTTTTTTATGGAAAAAAACAAAGCAGACACAAATTATTATTGTTGTATTATTCCAAGGAAAGTATATTTCTATATCTCAAAACATGTCAATAGTTATTTGGGAAAATACGAGTAAATGTCGTATGTGTATGCAGTTGTGTTATCCTGCCGTAGACTATATCCTGCTGCACTTCAGACCAAACAAGGGGCGTGCCTTACAGCGCTGGGCTGACATGTGCGCTTGCGCAGTGTAGTGACCGCGCAGTTCCTTTTTGCTGCAGACGTTTGAAAGCTGGCAGTGTGCGGTCTGAAGTGTGACTCCCCATCCTCTGACTGAAATTCACTGACAAGGTAAGATGTCTCATTGCTTTGGCTATTTTTACCAGTTATGAGAGAGCCATACTTGTAAATTGGATCATCGTCTAATATCTTTGATGCGTTGTGGTCAGAAATTAGCTAACTTTATTGTTAGCGTGAAACATATTAGCAAGCTAGCGCTAACATTAGCAGGCTTCCCGGAGCCGATGGATCAGTCTATTCACTGGAAATGGGATATTGCCATCTCTATGTCACTTTTAGACTGTATTTTACATTATGTATTTAGTGTCGGGACAATGTAGAAGCTGTTAACTATTCCAAATACAACTTTATATAAGTTCCGGGCGGTGAACTATCTGACCACCGTGTGCTTATATTTCAACTTGCAGAAGTCAATATTTAGCCGGCTAGCTTACACTAAAACCGACCTAGGTCCAGATTGAGGCAGTGTAGCTAGGTTAGCTGCTAGTAAGCTAGCGTCAAGTACAGATTGGATACATTAAATGACTCAAACTTCTTTAGGACCTCTGGACTACATATGCCGAAAGTGTGATTTGTACATTTATGATTTTAAAGATGCACTAAACGCTTGAACTTGGCACACGTTAGGTAACTTTCATTAGTTGTTTGTGCGGTCTCCTACGAGTAAAATATACGTTTTTAATAGTGCTTTGCTACATTTTGTAGACGGCATTACTCAGCATTTAGTTGTGTATTCACATGTAACTTAGTGTGTGAATTAGTCACCCGTGTTTCTCCTTACATTGATTCAGTCACTGGTTTCTCACCCTCAGTGGCTACGAGCATGGAGCTGAATGAAGCCAACCTACAAACCCTCACAGAGTTCCTCAGGAAAACACTGGACCCAGATCCAACTGTCCGACGCCCAGGTAATATAACATGATGATAACATGAACCTGCACAAATTAGACTGTTCTTGTTCTCATTGACCTATTTATTTAAAGTGATTGCATGAATTTGTCATCTTTGCTTTACAACATTTGTTTTCTGTTTAATCTTTTTTTCTTTCTTAGCCGAGAAGTTTCTTGAGTCCGTTGAGGGAAATCAGAACTACCCCTTATTACTTCTCACTTTGCTGGAGAAGTCCCAAGACACCGTGATTCGTGTCTGTGCTGCTGTTACATTCAAAAACTACATCAAAAGAAACTGGCGCATTGTGAGTCTCAATAATTAATATCATCCATCAGACTTTAAGAATTAGGTTGTATCATACAGTCAGTTTATGTTAATAAAGGAACAAATATGCATTTTATAATGAAATGTGAACAGAACTGTCGGTTTAGTCTTGTTGACCTGAACACTGAGTTCAGTATCCATGTTTGTGATTTTTTTCTTCTTTCTTTTTTCCCCAAAGGTTGAAGATGAACCAAACAAAATTTCGGATACAGACCGAACGGCAATCAAAGCAAACATCATAAATCTGATGCTAAGTAGCCCAGAACAGATTCAAAAACAGGTACATCATCACATGTCACAGTGTGTCAAGGGGTCTTATTTATTCCGATTTTCAAGTGTGGACTAAGATTGTCAACCAAGCCACTGTTTGTGCATCTGTTTCCACAGTTGAGTGATGCTATCAGCATTATAGGAAGGGAGGACTTCCCTCAAAAGTGGCCTGACCTTCTCACAGAGATGGTGACCCGCTTCAGAAGTGGAGACTTCCACATCATCAATGGAGTGCTACGTACTGCACATTCCCTCTTCAAGAGGTAACACTAACTTGTGGTGGCTAATCTGTTGTATCTAAAAAAAAAAAAAAAAAATCATTCACTTAAAACAGAAAGTTTCAAGCTTTTCTCCCCTTGCCCCCACCCACCCCTTCTGCTTTTTTTTCTGCCAAGGTATCGCCATGAGTTCAAGTCAAATGAACTTTGGTCGGAGATCAAACTAGTTCTGGACACATTTGCCCTACCTCTGACAGAGCTTTTCAAGGTGTGTAACGATTTGCAGTAACTACAGCATTAGTACATTAGTTGGTATATAATATCTAACAAATATTGAGATGTTTGAGAAAGACACAATTACATTGTAATGTGACCAAGCATTTATAGCTTGTTTTCTGTCTTTGTTGCAGGCAACTATTGAGTTGTGTCAGACTCATGCTACAGATGTTAATGCCTTGAAGGTCCTCTTCTCCTCCCTCACCCTGATCTCCAAGCTTTTCTACAGTCTTAACTTTCAGGTCAGTTCAGTTTGGTCTATTCTTAAATGATTTGCTTTGCGTTTTGGAGTGTTGCAGAGTCTCTTTCTAAGTTTTTAAAATGTATTTGATTAAAACCTTTTTTTTTTTTTTTTAAACAATAGCGCATCATAATCTAGACGCTCCTTGTGGGTTTTATGATCACCAAAGATCAGGATGCAAAAAAAAAAGTGATTTATTTTTGACTGAAATGTGATATGATTTACAATATTTAGAGGGAATGACAATGTTTACAACATTATTCTCATTCTGATTGAAAAGCATAAAAATGAATTTGGTGTGGTTTTTGTGGGGATCTATACCAAACAACGATGTTTTCTTAAGTCTGTAGAATATCATGTGAAGGCCAAGACATCTCTGCAGCATGACAATACTTAATTTAAAATGGTATTTTACACCTATTTCACTTTTTTAAGAAATATCACTTTTCACAATTTGAAAATTTCTTGATTGCGATTCCACTAAAGTTTTGCTTAATTTTTCAGCCCCAATAAGTAGTAGTTGTGGTTTTCTTGGTTCTTGACACTTAGTAAAGTTACAGGTCTGATTCTGTTTAAAAAAATGTAATGTTGTACATAGTTGTACATGTTCAGCCATCCCTTGTACTCAAGCACACTACATTGAATTATGAAAGGATCAGCAAATAGCTGGTAGTCCTAATAAGTTGGTTTCCATCTATTCAGTAGATATGTTGACTGATTGTGTTCAGCTTTGTAACATCTGTCATAGAAAACTTGTTTGCAGTGAATTATGGGTTTTGTTCGGTCCTCAGCACTTGTTTGATGGTCTGGTAGAGCTGTTCTGTATAGTTTCTCTTATTTACAATATTTCTTGCTGTCAACAGCTGAACATAGAACTTTTTTTGTTTTTTTATTGTAAGTGTTTTTAAAGCTCTCATTTGTTGTAAAAATTAATGTCAAGTCCCTAAAAACTGCTTAAAACTCACAAGATTGATGCAGTGGGCATCCTTTATAGATAGTTTATGTGTTATTTTCACATGGGTGTCCCGTTGAGCCAATCAATCATTTTGGCATTAAAAATAGTAACACAATCTAATTATAGTTAATTATCCCATGTTTGCTTGTATTATTTCATTAGAATGGTTGATGATGATGATGATGATGATAATGATAATGATAATAATAATGATGATGATGATGATGATAATAATGATAATGATTCCTGCAGATCATTTAAAAGGCTTAAATTAGATTTTCAGAGATCTTGTTTCTAAAAAAACATTACATTTTATTTATTATTAAACCATTTAATGGTTACAAGCAAACGATGCACTAGCATTCAGTAAAATATAATGTTGATCTTTGTTCCATGTAGAGTTAGTCAGCTTCTCTTTAGTGATAACATTGTATTTTTATAACAATCAGTGATGTGAAACGTCTGCTCAAAACTGTCCTCTGCATTATTATACAGGACCTTCCAGAGTTCTTTGAAGACAACATGGAAACCTGGATGACCAATTTTCACCTCCTACTGACTTTGGATAATAAACTTTTACAAACAGATGTAATTATCTTCTTTTTTCACTCATGCAAACATTTCCAGCACTGCTGTATTATAAAGTCGTCTTTTAAACTTGTTTTCTTTAACTTGTTTGTTTGTGTCTGTTATGACGACTCCCTAGGATGAGGAGGAGGCAGGTCTCTTGGAGCTGCTGAAGTCTCAGATCTGTGACAACGCTGCTCTTTACGCTCAGAAGTATGACGAGGAATTCCAGCCGTATCTGCCTCGTTTCGTCACTGCTATTTGGAACCTGTTAGTTTCTACAGGCCAAGAAGTCAAATATGACCTGGTGAGCGTACTGATCCCTCACTGAGTTTCTGTGCTCTTTTTAAAGTTCATGTTCCTGGTGCTAACAATGCATTACCTCAACTTTGTTGCAGCTTGTAAGCAACGCTATTCAGTTCTTGGCATCGGTCTGTGAAAGGCCACACTACAAGCATCTATTTGAGGACCAGAATACACTCACTAGCATTTGTGAGAAGGTCATTGTGCCCAACATGGAGTTCAGAAGTAAGTAAATATTTTGTTCAAAGTCATCAGATTGCACCTGTAAATGTTATCAGTGGCAGCCTGATTCAGTCCTCTGCTTGCTTTGATACAAGCGTGTGCTTATAATGTGTGATACTGACCAAATTGCCATTAATCCCTGATTAGGTGCAGATGAAGAGGCTTTTGAAGATAACTCTGAGGAATACATCCGGAGGGACCTTGAAGGATCTGGTAAAAACATGATAAACTATCTACTTCCTTTTTACTTGGAATACTATTCAGGTGTCTTTCATAAGATAGTCTAAACCCATATGTGTAGTTGGTAGCTTATGCAGTATGTATAAATGAAACATTTCACAGGAAGGTTTTCACATACAGCCATCTCGAATAATGGACAGTTACAAATCCATGATTATGATTATGATTATTATTATCATCATCATAACCATGTCAACAAGGTGCAGAGTATGTACTTCCAAAAATCTTTTAACATGCCTTTGTTTGCTTTTCACAACAAGCAATCAAAAGATCCACACACTGTCCTTGTAGCTCCCAGCAATTTTAATTAGTAATGTACCAATCTACTAGAGATCTAGTTGTCAAATCACCATCACAAATCAGGACAAGCAGTATGTAGGCACAAACACATTCATTTATGTGATGGATATGTTTGTGCAGATCTTCTGTTTGATTTTTGCCTTTATATAACCATGTCCCAATTATTTTACAGACATCGACACTCGGCGTAGAGCGGCATGCGACTTGGTGAGAGGCCTCTGTAAATTTTTTGAGGCTCCAGTCACAGCAATCTTCTCTGGTTATGTCAACTCGATGTTGTCAGAATACGCCAAGAACCCTGGAGCGAACTGGAAACACAAAGATGCCGCCATCTACTTGGTCACATCACTGGCATCAAAAGCACAGACGCAGAAGGTATCATTGACATTGATGCAGCTGTTAATACAGTGGACCTTTTTATGAACTGTCTGTCAATTTTGGTATGATTGGCTTGTTCCTTATTATGTTCTTTTTCTTCCCCACCAGCATGGAATCACACAAGCCAACGAGTTGGTGAATCTGAACGAATTCTTTGTGAACCACATTCTTACAGACTTAAAATCCCAAAATGGTAAGAATACTTTTAAAGGCCTCACTATTCTGTACAGCTGCAAAATGTCTCTTGTTATAACAGCCTGGGCAGTGGGTGGCTTTGACTTTGTATTCATTTTTGTTTAGTGGCTGATCAGTTAATGAAAAGGTGGAAACGGAAACAACAAACTGACTGATTACATTCGAATGTCCAAATTTTAGTCTATACAGTAAGCAGCATTAATCTATTATTGCAGTTAACGAGTTCCCAGTGCTGAAGGCAGACGCCATCAAGTATGTCATGATCTTTAGAAGCCAGGTATGAACTCTTGCTTGTCCACATAACTTAAATTTCAAAAGCTCAGATGAATATGTGACTGAGGCCTATTTGTCCTTTTCTTCCAGCTTCCTAAGGAGCAGCTGCTGCAGGCTATTCCTCTGCTGATCACTCACCTGCAGGCAGAGAGCACTGTAGAGCATACCTATGCTGCCCATGCCTTGGAGAGGCTGTTTACTATGAGAGGCCCCAACAACACAACACTGTGAGTGTCCAACCATAAAGTGAAAAGCGCTGAACTTCAAATAAATCATAATAGTTTTTCTCCTACAGTACTGCTCTCACCTTTGTCCGTATAGAAAAGTTGTACAGTGCATTATTGGAACATTGAAATGAGTTGGGGTTTAACCCTAACCCTATTCAGTTTATAATTATAGTTCAATGAGGGCAATTCTGACTGGTGCCTCAAATCAGCTTAGTGAAGTTTTAAATGGGTCTGGGATGACAAACAATATTTGCACTTTTTACTGGGGATTTCCACCGGCTCCGTCAGCGGCGTGGAACGGTTGCGCCACGGTTTAGCTCAGTCCTCTGCCGGGTGTCAACTCACACCAGGAGTGTTACGGCAGTGGAGCGGAGCATGCTCTGGGAGAGAAATCTGCCCTTTTAAAATGAAGTTGCACTGTTAATACAGTAATTACGGCAGCCCAATCAAATCAGAACGAGTGTCTACCATAATTACTGTATTAGAAGCACAACTAAATGGCCTGATTTTGTTCACTTGCTCAAATTTAGTTGATTTGGTAATTTTCTTTGATTTTTGTGCTTATATCATGTGTCAGTAGCTGGATGGTGTCTTTATCTGTCTGTTTATTTGTGTTTGTGGCTGAAATACGATCAGGAGGCTGCACGGGTTGTTTTATTTTGAAAGACGTTAGTTTTATTATGCCGATTCTGTGTCTGACTTCCTGTCTGGTGCGATCTGCTCTGTTGAGCTGTCGCGAGTTAGAAAGAGCTCCTACAAAAATAGAAATGCTGCGGCACAGAGAGCCGCTGCTGAGACTCTCCTGGTGGAAACACTCTCATTGATTATAGTGGCACCTATCAGCTCCAGTGACCGTGGCGCAGCTGTAACGTGCCGCTGACAGACCCGGTGGAAATTGGGCTTTAGGAATACAGATGCATTTTAATGGTTGAACTTAACAAGCTTTACATCCAACCCACATTAGCTGAAAGACTATATTTACTAATATGTGTGATGTGTAATTATCCACAGTATTGTGAGGATTGCCTATTTACTTTTCTCTGCAATAATGCAATAATTCTCTGCTATTCGTTTTTCAAAAGACTGCTGGACTGAAACAATATAGCAAAGTTCAAAGTGTGCTTACATTTCTGCATCTTGCGGTCAAGCTACTTGTCTATTATTCTAACACATCATCCTCTCCTCTGTGTGTGTATGGCTTTTATTTTTTAGTATCGTCCCAGCAGAGATGGCACCTTTCACTGAACAGCTGCTCAACCACTTGTTCAAGGCTCTGGCTCTTCCTGGTTCATCAGAAAATGAATACATCATGAAAGGTGAGCCTGACTTTCCTCTGTCCTCCGAATGCTCCCCACTCAGAGTCAGACCAACTCCAAAGTTATTTTTAGCCTCATCGTGTTTTCCTTTCTTTTCTCTCTTTTTTTCATTATTAAAGCCATCATGCGCAGCTTCTCCTTGCTGCAGGAGGCCATTGTTCCCTACATTCCCACTCTGATTGGTCAGCTCACTCATAAGCTCCTCTTAGTCAGCAAGGTAACCCACACTTTGATACTGATTAATGGATACAGATAAACAAAGATGTTTGTTTACAGAATACTCGTGTCAACCATTTTTGTCTGTCACTTACTTTCAGAATCCCAGCAAGCCACACTTCAACCACTACCTGTTTGAGTCCTTGTGCCTGTCTGTCCGCATCACCTGCAAAGCCAACCCCACCACTGTCAGCAGCTTCGAAGAAGCTCTCTTCCCTGTTTTCACAGAGATTCTTCAGAACGATGTCCAGGGTGTGCATTTAAAATCAATTTGTCTTTGTGTAGATGACATGCTGATAAATATTGCTGGCATCTGATAAGAGGCAACCTCACTCATCCTCCATTTGTCTTGTTACAGAGTTTCTCCCGTACGTATTCCAGGTGATGTCTCTCCTCCTAGAAATCCACTCCAACTCTATTCCTGCTTCCTACATGGCTTTATTCCCTCACCTGCTGCAGCCCGTGCTTTGGGAAAGGACAGGGAACATTCCTCCTCTGGTGCGCCTGCTTCAGGCTTACCTGGAGAAGGGAGGTGCCACGATTGCCACCTCTGCTGCTGATAAAATTGTAAGTGGTAACAGTGTTGTGTACAGTAGAGAAAACATTAATGTTTTTAAATGTCTGCAGTTATATTGTTTTGGGTTTTTTTTCTTAGTTTATGGATGACACATTTTATCCCATGTGTGAGCTGTATATTGACATTCGGGTCTTGTTTTGCTCATCTTTCCTCCTCAGCCGGGCTTGCTTGGAGTTTTCCAAAAGCTCATTGCATCAAAGGCCAATGACCACCAAGGCTTTTACCTGCTCAACAGCATCATAGAGCATATGCCCCCGTAAGTTTGACTATAATTAGTCTACTCAGTGGTTATCTATACATTTTGCCTGGTGAAATTGATTGGTCGAGGTCATGACATGTTTTGTTGACTTGCTTTGTTTTTTCTTTTGTCAGAGAATCAATCACTCAGTACAGGAAACAGATCTTTGTTTTGCTCTTCCAGAGGCTACAAAGCTCCAAAACCACCAAGTTCATCAAGAGTTAGTACAGTCATTTCACTTCCTACATTCATATTTTATTATCTCTTCATCTCACATCTGTTCACTTCAAAGAATTGACAGTGTACATCAGTTGGAGTGGGAGCAAAGTACACAAGTAACTTCTAGTGACTTCTTGTTTTTTGTTCTTCTCACAGGTTTCTTGGTGTTTATCAACTTGTATAGTGTCAAATATGGAGCTATTGCACTTCAGGAGATTTTTGATAGCATCCAGCCAAAGTAAGTGCAGTTTGAATACAAAGGAATGATGGCTTACTATTTAAACATTTCTTGCTAAATACTAGAGTCACAATTTTCTTCAAGTGGGTCACGATTGAAAAATACCCTTCCTGAAACCTTTTGATGTGATTAACAAACACTCGCCCCCTGTAGTCTCTTTAAAGGTGGCTCTGACAATGAGCGACACATAAGTTTAAATACAGAACACTTGTGTTCATAATCCCAGAGCCGTTACGGGTTAACAGTGTGTCCTAGGTTTAATTTCATTGCAGACAAGTGGAAAAGTTCATTAAGCTTACATTTTTGTATTGCAGAATGTTTGGTATGGTGTTGGAGAAAATAGTTATTCCAGAGGTTCAGAAGGTATCTGGAGGAGTTGAAAAGAAGATCTGTGCTGTTGGCATCACAAAAGTCCTCACTGAATGTCCTGCGATGATGGACACAGAGTACACTAAACTCTGGTAAGAAATCAGTCTCATTGAAATACAACCTTTGCCTTTCTTCAGCAGTACAACTTTAAAAATTGACACATTTCTGTAGATTTGAGTTCTTGATTATCATACTGAAACTAGCACTTTATTGACCATGGCTTTACAGTGTATTACAAATCCCAATCAGTTTAACTCTGGACAAACCACTGATTTGGCGTTTAATGTGTTTGTTCAGGACCCCACTGCTCCAGGCCCTCATCGGTTTGTTTGAGTTGCCAGAAGATGACAGTATCCCAGATGACGAGCACTTCATTGATATTGAAGACACACCAGGCTATCAGACTGCATTCTCACAGCTGGCCTTTGCTGGGAAAAAGGAGCACGACCCGATCGGAGATGCTGTTGGCAATCCTAAAATCTTGCTGGCCCAGTCGCTCCACAAGCTTTCCACTGCCTGCCCAGGAAGGGTATGTCTAGAAATGCAGGAAATATTTAGTGTGTGATGCCAGAACTAATGTGTGGTGATTTTTATGTCATAACATGGTTTAGTTGTGTTTGGAATAGAAGAACTATGAAGATTTATGCTGAAAGAACATGTGCTCGATTTATAAAAAGCAAATAAGTGATTCTCGCTTCTTATTGTCTTTTTCGGTGCAGGTTCCTTCAATGCTGAGCACCAGCCTGAATGCAGAGGCCCTCCAGTACCTGCAGGGTTACTTACAAGCAGCCACCGTGCAGCTGGTTTGAAAATGACGTGATTGTGTTCGCTTAGTAAGGAGACCACAATATACTGCAGGAGTAGCCACAGTGGCTCCAGGTCTCACACAGACCTGCTTCAACTGAACTTAAGTCTGTACAGATTTGGTTTTCTGACTTGACAGTTATATGATGGATTTACCAGAGAAATTATGATTCTTCTTGAATTTAGGGTGTGTTCTCTGATGGAAGTTTTTTTTAAAAATAAGATTTTAATGACGACCAAAAGTTAACATAACTGAATCAGTTTGGGCTCTTTGTTTGCTGTGTGTCAAAGGCTAACAAGGATTTGGATATCAACGTCTGATGCAATTATCAGTTTATTTCAATAGCAGCAGCACAGGTAAAAATTTTAGCAACATTGTGCATCGCTAAACATCTGGATCAAATGGGAGGGATTTCTTTTGCGCTTTTTTTCTATGTTTGAATTTCTTTTTACGGTTGAGGAAGACTGTGTTTGTTGGCTCAAACATAACGCTTAATTGTTTTTTTTTTGTTGCATGTTTCCTGTAGGTTTGTTAATGTCTCGTCTTTGTTTCTGCACTGTTTGTTAATGTGAATAAAAAGAGGCACTTGTATAGATCGGTTATTATTGCGCTCTCATCACTTTTTCTTTCAACAGTGTTTTGACTAATTGTATACGTTTGTTCTCAGTTTAGAGGTTAATCAGTTAATGTTCTTTAAGAAATTTCCTTTTCATAGAACAATCCCTGGCCCCTCAGATCCAGTCATACTTATTTATAACTGGAAATGACCCAGAACACATTTTTATGAGACTTTGGTGTCTGCATTGGTCCATTATTTAACAAGGTTGTGAGACAGACTGACAGAGGGGTCTTAGGAGGATTTGACATGGCCGTTAGATGATTTTTGTTCAATATTCTTGATGAACGGTAGCATGCATTTGTCTCCTCCCATGAAGCGATATGTTGCAACATTTGCTTCCCAAGGTAGCAATCTGGAGAAAAAAGGGTAGAAAACAAAATAATTACCAATATATTTCTCATCTGTAATGACATTCCTTCTCTAGGCTTAAAAACTGATCATATTTGATAAATGACCACCTGATCAATACTTACGCTCGTGTCAGAAAGGGGATGTACATTAGACGAGGAATGCAGATCATTTGCTGCTCTGCTAAAATGGCTTTCATTGACTGCTGCACAGTGTACAGAGGCTCCAGAGGTGGAATTATACTCCGAAGCTCCTTCCTGATAGATGGCAAACAGTGGAGAAAATAGCATTCAGTATTTTTAGTGTCACAAAAAAAAAGAAATGATCAGTAAGTGAATCTCACCTTATTTCACAGCCTGCAAACATCCCTGTGTCGACAATATAAGGGCAAACTAAGGTAGTTTTGATGCCATCCAGGCCTTCTGCGAGCAGCTCGTGAGTCAGTGACTCGTGGAAACCAACAGCCCCAAATTTACTGGCACAATAATCCTGGAGAGGAAGATACAACAGTATGAGCAAAATTTAAGAGCTCTCAAGTGTGTTCGCAGTACTGTTATTTATAATGTAATCTTAGGTCTTGTTTCATTTGTGGCTAAGAGAAGTCAATAATAACACATCTTACTTCTACACATGCAGTGCTGAATAGTCCGAGAGCACTGGCGATGGTTACAATGTGGCCGTGGTTCTTTTCTTTCATCTGTGGCAGGAAGGCCTTTGTCATCTGTTAGGTTTAGAAATATGTTACAGTAATTTCACAGAAAAAGTGAAAGTGGCCTGATTCATCTGACAGCCTGAGATCTCTTTTACTACACAGTACCCTACAGAATTTTTAGGGGAAAATGTTCTTATTCCAAATTACTCAGTGAGATTTCTGTACTGTAATAGCATTTCTGAGATGTAAGTCAGATGAGGACACAAATGCTCAAGCATCTAAATATGGTGAAGTATTCTAGCATAGTGACAAAGCAGCCACCCAATAAATTACATTGAAGCAATAAATGCCATTTTAGCACATCAACTGAAATAAGTGCCTTGTCTAAATATTTTGTCACATTGCCTCTTGACTCCACAGAGCTTTAACACCTGTCACATTGTCATTTTACAGTAAATGTGTATAAATGGTGAATATTCTCAAAGAAAACCATATTTTAATTACTACAGATCAATTCACAGCAACTTGAACCTGAACCTGTGGCTCTATTGGGAAGATGAGATCTCCAGACGACCAGGGTCCCCCCAAAACTGGATTAACTGTTGGGCAATTGGTTTGTGCTAATTTGATTAATTGTTAATGTTATTTGACAGTGTGGGAATAAAGGCTGACATAAGGGCCTTACTCTGAGGAGGTTCCTGGTTTCTTGAAGATGGACCAATGAATTTATTATTTAAACATATCATTTTGTCTTTTATATAATGTTTATATCTTTACTGTGGAAATTACAAATATAGCATACTAAACTGCTGCTGTGATAATATAGTACATATTCTAAATTTGGCACTGTGTAATATTCTAGCACAGACCCAGATAGTGGGGACAGCTAAGGTTAAAAGGGACCCAACAGCTCATTTCCCCCACTTATCCACATTTTCACAGGGTCTTGGACAGCTTTCCCTCTTTTGCCAGATAAGACCCATTAAAGTGTGGAAAGTCCTTAGGCCAAAATAGAGAGAACGCCCATCCACTGTATTTCTGTCACTGATGTCGTGATATTCGGTGCTTATGAGCTTACCCATTCATTGTTAGAACATGGGACTGAGGCTTTAAAAGAGGATCAACAGCACAATCACATGCTTTCTTAAGTAGTGGGCTCCTTTTATTGTGGGGATGACTGGATAAGGTTGCCTCCCCCTTTAACCTCAATTTAACTTTAACAAGCTCTGGAACAACTCCATACTGTGTGATGTACTGACTGGGCTGCCACAGGCTGCTCTGATCCCTTCACACATCAGTGCGCAAACACTGGCCAGAGGAGGGTGGTGTGTATATGTAATGGGGGGTGGGGGTGGATGGAGGGAGGAGGAGGGAACACAGTGAATAGATGTTATGTAATTCATGTCAGACTGGTAGATGCTGTTAGCTCTGGTTCTAAGCAAAGGTGGACTTTTACTATTTTACAAGTGTTTGTGCGTAAAAGGTGCGTGCGTCAAAGTCTCACCCAGAACAGCGCGTGACAGTTTACGAGCAGAGTCCTCTCCAAAAGCTCATCAGGACAGTCCAGCAGCCTCCGTCCGGCCACCACGCCTGCATTGTTGACCAGTATAGAGACATCCCCGACCTCCGCTCTCACCCTTTCCGCCGTCTCATAGATGCTCTGGCGGCGGGACAGGTCCACAGTGTACGTGTGCACCTGGACACCGTGTTCCCGCGCCAGCTTAGCGGTCTCCTCGTTGGCAGTTTGGTTGCAGTCCCACAGAACCAGGGGCGCCCCTTCTTTGGCAAACTCCAGTGCGAAGAGCCGACCCAGCGCGCCCCCGGCCCCTGTGATTAAACAGAGCTCCCCATCGATGCTCTTCAACCTTGGCCGGAGGAAAGTCTGGATGACGGCTGCCACAATGGAGTAAATCAGGTCGATCAGCATCAGCAACAGGTCCACTATAACAATCATGATGCTCCTTATCTTGCTGCTCCCTGGAGATGTTAGTCAAACAAGCAGACCGCCAAGCTTCACTTTGTTTCTCTGTCTGACGTGGGATAGGATGGACCTTTTATATAACATGTGTCGGATTAGGGCTCGGACTGATGGTGGCCACCAATAGAAGGGCTTTTTGTCTGATGAGTGACTAACCCGTGCACATTCATACAACTTCATAACCAGCAGCTGAGAGGCAGGGATTAAGAAAACACTCAGGTCTCTATGTGTTAAAACAACATGTAACACACTGGACAAACCGTTGAAGTCATCACGCATAGTATTGTATTTAATATGAAGATGAACAAAACTATAGATTCAAATAGTAGATCTAATATACTGTTATTTCCCAGCATGTGTATGTATTTCTTTGTTTTTCACTTGAGTTTAACAATTGAAGGCATGACCAAAAAATGCAAGTACATACACTGCTCTGGTTCATTTCAAAGCTCAAACTTTATAATTTGAGCAGTATTGTCAAAAGTATGCAATGCCTCCAGTTTTCTTTTCTTCTGTTTTAGTATTGAGCTGTGACTCATCGTGGCTAAAACAACATCATTTGAAACAGTAGGTTATGTAGTGAGCTCTGAGGCAAAACAAGACCAGCCTCTTATCATTGTGTTTCTGCAGACTTTTCCGAGTGCCCTTTCAAAAGGTCAAAACATAGCAAGGAGAAACCTCAACAAAAGAACAGAGGACTGGGCAGGTATCTGCAGTGTCAGTCAAAGGTTGGCATTAGTTATTGTTGTTATTGGAATGGCTTTTTGTCCACACCCTGAAATGTGAAGGTGCCAGTCATACTGCAATAACAGTCTGTATTATGTTCTCAAACTTTTTCTTTCTGTTCTTCCCGTCCTGTAAACACTGAATCTGAAGAGCACATGTGGTTCTTGAGTGACATTTCACAATTCTCATCCCCAGTCTGTAAACCAGAGATATTGATCATTTCTAAACAGTTTTTAATATAAACAAACATTTTAATGTTTTTTAAGTAAATATGGTAAAATGTAGTCCGATTTTAAGCAAAGTAATGCAGTGAGTCACAGCTGTTGGTGAGTCAGCTGAGAGGGTTAACTTCTTTTAATGTGTGGACCCAGCTCTTTTGTCCTTTTTAAATTTGCGCTGTTTGACTTGTGTGTAAGATCTCTGCCTCTACCACAGTTGACCACTGTTAACTCCTTTTACACAAGTATGATAGCTGATGTTTAGTATTTTTGTCCTCAACTAGTCACTTGTTACGTAGACATTCCTTTCATCTGTTACAGAAAGTTATTCCTGATCCATGATGTGAGGCGGATTATCCAAACCAGAGTAAAATGTTAAGGTGATAAACTGCTTAGCACGTGTACACAAATCCATAATATGTACAATTTTTCATAAGCATACATTTTGGAAAATTGCTTTTCCCCCCACTGTGTTACATTTCATTTTGTTGTTGCAATACACTAAAGTGAACTTGTCACAGCAATCAGGCTTTTTGTTTTTTTTTGGTGAGTTTTTATTGCAGTGAGGTTGCTTCTCAAGGCCTTTAAGACTGTTTGTGTCGTCTTGAGAAAAGCCTGAAGTTGTGACTGGCATTGACTGTAATGTAATCCTCTTCAAAACTTTGGTTATGATGTAGTATGATGTAATGTCACAGAACAGATGGGAATCTGTAATCTGCTTTGAGAGAGAATTAACTATATTAATATTGATCTGATCAACTAATTCCACCTCAGGTCAAGGGCCCCACAAAGAAACTCTCCCCTATCTGATGAGAGTTTCGCTTTTATTACTAAGATTAAGAGGGATAATGGTTATGATTTTAAAAAGACCAAAATACCACACATTTGATCATCAGAATAGTTGGGAATAGTTCAATAAAATTGTGCTAAATATGATAAGTGGATAAAGCAGTCCCCAAAATTGTATCCAATCTCAATAACTGTTTAATCATTTGAATAATTAAGACAAAAATGCAAAAAGCTTGTCAGGATTTGTTGCTTTTCTCTATTTTATATCATTGTAAGTATTATTATCTTTGGGTTTGAGAAAAACAAGTAATGTGAATATGTCACATGGGCTGTGGTAGCATTTTTCAGTTTTTTTTCACATTTTATAGACCCAACTGCTAATCAGAAAAGTATTTGTCATCTTAGAACCACTGCTATAGACCTTATGAACTACATTTGTCAACTTTTATTACAAACTGCAAAGTGAGCATCTTCCCGTTATAACTGCTTTCCTATTTTTACTTAAAGAAGATAAGATGTTTCCATAAATGTCAATCATAGTGTGTAATTTTAACACATAACACTGGGAGGTGCTGTTGTATAAATTGTGCAGTCTCCGTCACCAAACACTAGCTAAAGACATTGCACAGTCTCACCATCTTGTTTTTGTGTATTACACTCCTGTAGTTTACATTTGGTGGTTTGTCTTATAAAAACACATCTCAGCTGATAAAGTGAGGCTCATTGGACCAATACTGGATTATTGTCTTTTATTAAGCATCAGTCAGTAAAAGGAGAAAATTGCTTCCAAATTGCTCATCATACATTTTCCTATAGCTTCTTAGATTATATATTTACAAGTTATGTGTGTCAAAGTTTAATAGCGCTACATGCGTTGAACAACAGAAAACCACAAAGATATTATTCTACAAAGTCAACTGGTACAAAGTATGAAACTTTACAAAACAAACATTTCTTGTGTGAGGTGATTATTTCCCCTGAAGAAGAGGGAAGATTCTGGAAATTAAATTATGTGTCTGTTTGGCTTAAGCCTTTTGTGTGGCAGATTGTGCTTCAAGGAATGGTTACATAATCATATATGTTGTGCTTTTTGGACATTGTTTGTATTTTTTATATGGTGACATTTTTATTTGAATCGTGACTAGACAGCAGATTATCTAATTCAGGAAAATCATTAAAGTGCAGTTCAGAAAAAAAAATAAAAAATAAAAAGCAATAAAGACATTGTTAACATTCACTCAACAGAGAAAAAACAGTTGTAACCATTGAAACAGACTATGGCTTATTAGGATGCAAGTCCAGAGAGGGTCATTTCCAAAGATTTGTCAGTATTTACTGCATTTCTGATTGTTGTGTGACTTATGAATCTTCACTCTTCACTCTCTCCCCTTCTCTTTCTATCTATCTAGTCTTTGGGTCTCGAAACCCTTCAGAAGAAAAAGTAGTATGACCATTTGTCAGTTTTGACATTTTTATCCCATTACCATGCAGCGTTAAGGGCTGGGCTGCAACAAATCCCACACACCAGTGACTGTTTGTGTCTTGTAAGCTGAACAGTGTTCTTAGCCCACCTCTGCCAGACTCCTTTGTTATAAAGTTTGTTTCTAAGAGCTCCATGACACCATCTGACCAAAGACATTACTGTAGCTGAGCCTTTCCTGCTGTCCCAGACCCTCCTTTTGCATGCCCAGGATGATATTTATAGAATCACAGAAATGAACGCATCCTCAACCCAAATGCCATTTTTGCATTGTCATTCTGCACAAAAGAGAGATATAGATGAGTTCTGTGTGCATAATCTGGCTATGTGTATTTCTCAGTGACAAAATATGATGGTCATCGTCTTGCCTTAAGAATTTTTACTCTCTCAAAAGCGCATAAAAAGAGCTGGAAGAGCTCTCAAATGTCTTATGAGTTATTTGTGCTGAAGTTGGACAAGAGATGGAGGAGCATATAGTGCTCCAGCCATCAAAAGGGATGTCAGTTGTAATCAGGCTGACAGATGCTGCACAGCTCTATCTGTCTCGCACCGCTTGTTTCTATTCCATTCACATTTCACACTCACTCCCTCCTTGGGAGTTAGGTAGCTGTAGTGAATAAACACATAGCAACAGTACCTTAGTTTCTGGGGTTTGTGGCTGATGTTGCGGTCGGGCTCTGTCCTTTTGTAACTCGCTGAAGTGTTTGTATGTGTTAGTGAATTAATCAAAAAGAGAATAAAAGGATGATGTGGCAGTAGAAGGACCCATAATCCAGTTTTCAGCTGACATAATTTTCTTTAATGACTGAGGTTTCAGCACACTGAAGCCACAGGTTAGGAAGGGAAATGAATGCATGAAAAGAATGTAAATGCTATGTGTATTCGCTATATGTTATCCGAGCCTTTAAGAACTCCATCTCTACAAATTAGGCTACTTGCTTGCATCAAATGTGAGCCATCCAGTCATCTAAACTGTCACCATGGAAACAGTGACCGCTCACACTACTGAGTGAGTCTACACCTGTTTGTTTTTGTGGATTGGGCCTTTTTCATGTAAATGTTTGGTGCATTTAAGTAAGTACACAAGAAATAGATTAGAGGGAGGGGTGTGGCTGTCTAACATATCAGTCTGACAGCATGATGACCCAATTTTCTGTGTGTTTGTTTGCTGTAGTTTGTTTAATTGTCATTTTGACTCCAGTAGAGAGAGAGCTGTGACTGTCCGTGTGCAGGGCAGGCGTTTGTTAAAAGCAAAGGCACATAAATATCTAACTCATATTGTCTGTACTGATTGCAGCAATGAAAAAAATACAGAGTAAATAGTTATATTATTTAAGCTGAATGATTTACTATTAAAATAGATGCTTTTAGCATGCTTGCATGATATGTTATAAAAATCATGCTTGTATGATTAATGTTGGAATGAGTATGAGGGCACCAGATGATTAACACCCAGTGTGGTCATATGTTTGGAATCAGGTGCACATAGAAAAGCAGGATGCAGGATATTTAATTGAGTAAAAGATGCCTACAGTCACACAAGGTACCTCCATGCAGTTTGTGTGCCTGAATGGCGAGCTGTAGCTGCAAGGTGGCTTCATGTTTGTAAAGGATGTCATGCGAACTTATATGAACATAATGTTTGGAGTTTCTGGAAGCGAACCACTTGCCAAGATGCACAGAGTGTAAATAATCAAATTAGCTTTAAAAAAAAAAAAACGGATGTAAAATAAAGTGCGTGTGTTTCATCTTTCATTTTCCATCTCCCTTCGTGCTTTTGATCCCTGTCAACAGCTTTCTTCTTCAGATGCCAGTCATCTCATCTGTGAGTTCTCCAGCTTACATATTTGTACCGAATGAGCAAGTACGGCTCCCTGAAATATGTCTGCTGTTTAGAAAAGGAATGCTTACTTACTATTGTCTGTATAAATTACCAGAAAGAACATTTCTTTGGTTCTTCACATTGCACAAGGACAAAGGGACAGACATTTACAGGGAGACTGTAGCAAACAATACAAATATATCTACTATAGTATATTGTCTAATAAATGCAACTCCTTCAAAACAATGCAGTACATACTGTATATTGAAATGCAAAACTATGAGATTAACACAATATATTTGTCTAAGAGTCCATTCTTTTAGAAAATATCTTAAAAATATAAATTATTTTGATTCTTTTCCTGGTACAATAAATGTGTATTTTTGTAATATTCTACTTTTGTAGTTATACATGTACAATATTCACACTCCTACAAAACTGGAAGGTCAACATAGAAATGATCTGATTTTCAGTGTTGTCTTTTCAGCTATAGTGATGCTCATAAGCACCTTTGTTTTATATGAAGTTCAATTGACCAGCTACAATAGGAATGATGACTTCTCTGAAACACCTCTGAGATAGTTTAGAAATAACACAAAAAGTTTTGATTTTCTCCAGATTTCAGAATGAACTCAAATTACACCAATTTGCAGAACACACAAGACATTTAGAAACAAACAAACAAAAAAAAGTAAACAAAACAAGAGTTAAGAGTTTTTCTGTGTTCATAATAAAAAATAATTATTATGTTAAGGTGCTCTCTCTTGCCGGCAGTCGGGCACAATGGGAACAAGAAGGAAATCGATGGATGCAGCCTCACAGTGTCTCTGTGTTGTCTAGTATATTTTGTGCAGTAAAAAATATCAACAAGCAAGACACTATTCTCCTGTTGAAAAGAAACAGACAGAAACACTTGATTCTCCTCAAGTTCACACTTAAGAGACCACGAACATAACAATAAATATTCTGTATATGAAAGATCATTTTTGCTCACACTTATATGTGTATGTGCTGTGCATCCCTGTCTTTCTCTCTTTCACTCACACAAACTTAACACGTGGGAGACAACATAAACTAAGGCCAGTTTTGAGGAAGGAAGTTAAAGGAAGCAAACTACATTTTCCCAACACAATGCCTTTGTAATGCCATAATTAAACACTGTAACACTATAGCTTAAAGAAAAATGTATATTAACCCCTTTACACTACAACATAGTTGTATGAACTATCTCAGCTGAATGTGTTTCCCAGTTTTGCAGTGTCATGTTTCAATGCCCTCTGTGGTTTGCTACTGATTGGACAGCCTTTGCTATTGGCTTTAAAGTGGTATCTAGGGATGTCAGAAAAATAGGTTTTTGCTTGTAAAAATGATATACTGTACTCTTATAACTAGGTTATTAGATATGATAATGTGGGAAAAAACAAAGGTAAAAATAGTAAAAATTATCAGACGGGCATTCCTTGCCATTTTCAAAACCTCTTCCAAAAACTCTCTGAATTCATTTATTGAGCAGTCACTTGTAGGAAAAAGTTTGAGCACAGAACAAAAAATCTTTTCCCATCGTCCACAACTATAGTCCTTTCTTGGGACAAGTATTTTGTGTTGTAATTGTTCAAATATTCCTGCAAATGTTTCCAAAGTCCTTCATATTTTAAGTTCAGTTTTGCAGAGTTCACTGTGCTTTTTATTTTCTCCCTCTCCCTCTCTGCTTCCTTTTCCCCTTGCTGTTTCCTGCATGGTCTCTCATTCATCATAACTTTAATCATTAGAGTGAATCTCCTCTTCCTGAAGTGGCTGTAGTTCCTGAGCCACATGGTTCTCCTGCCCTTCCAGTGGCAGATTGCTGTTCCCCAGCTTCTTTGGGAGGCCCTCCATGTGGTTGATCCCCTGCTGGAAGCTAGAGTGAGAGTCAAACATGGGGGCTGCTTTTTCCAGGAGTCTTTGGGAGGGGTTGGTGCCTGAACCCTCATGCAGGTGCTCCTCCTCATCTGTGTCAGCATCAATGAACTTATTGATGGATGCATCGTGGAATGTGAAGATGCTGGGCAGTAAATTCTCTGGGCTCTTTGTGGGTGTCCTGCTGCTGGCAGTTGTGTAGACAGACACCTCAGGGCTTTGTACCGACGAACTATCTGAGAGGGCCCCTGTCCCTAAATCCTCCTCACCTTTGAAGTTGACCTTGAGCGAGCGGCTTCTGAGTGGGTTGTTAAAGCGCGGGCCCCTGGCACTCACAGAATATGAGTCGGTCTTGGGGTTTTGTTCTGTCAAGGGTGTAGTGGTACCCTGGGATCCCTCGTGCTCATTCTCCAAGGTGGGCTCCAGGCTGGGGTTAGTACTGACCCTCCCAGTCATGTTGCTCACTGGGCTGTGGGAAAAGCGAGAGCTCTCAGCAAAGTCAGTGGCACAGCTGATGAAACTGTCAATGCTTGAAATGCTTCTGATGTCTGTCACCGCCTCCACTGTGCTTGAGATGGCTTCAACTGGGATGCTTCCCATCTCTAATTCAGCTCTCTGCTTGACTGCTTTGGATGGTGGCTCTTTTTCCTTGCTGTTGAGATTTGGTTGTGACTGGATCTTGGCCATCTTGTTGTACATCTCCTCCAGTTTCTGAGCACTGAGATGCTGAGGGCTGCTGGAGGGCTTTGCCTGCTCTTGGTGACTTGATTCAAGGGTCTTAGTAGGGCTACTGTGGCTCGGTTGTGACTTCAGTTGGGGCCTCTCTTTCTGCAAACTAGGAGACACATGATTATCGAATACCCTTTCCTTCTTCCCCACGTTCTCGTCAATCTTGTCCACCATTACATCCATGAGCTCTGCACTGCGGGAAAATGCCTCCTTCATGTTCATAGAGACAATGCTACCATTTCTCTTAGCCCTCTCCAGGGCCTCCCTTCTTTTGATGGCTTTCTCCTGCCTCTTTTGCTCTTTGTAGAACTCAGAGAAGTTATTCACAATGATGGGGATAGGCAAGGCTATCACCAGTACTCCAGCGATACAGCACAAACCCCCCACTATCTTTCCCAGTAGGGTTTTTGGATAGATATCTCCATAGCCTACTGTGGTCATTGTAATTGTGGCCCACCAGAAGGAAGCTGGGATGCTTTTGAACTTGGTGTCTTCCTCATCCTTCTCAGCAAAGAACACCAGACTGGAGAAGATCATGATTCCCATCGCCAAGAAAAGGATCAGCAGGCCTAGCTCATTGTAGCTCCTCCTGAGGGTGAAGCCCAGAGACTGGAGACCTGTGGAGTGACGGGCAAGCTTCAGAATACGCAGGATCCGCATGATCCTGAAAATCTGGACCACACGGCGGACGTTCTGAAATTGCAGCACACTCTTGTTGGATTCTGTCAGGAAGATGGTGACGTAATAGGGCAGGATGGCCAGCAGGTCGATAATATTCAAAGGACCCTTAAAGAACTTCCATTTGTTGGGTGAAGAGAGGAAGCGGAGCAGGTACTCCATGGTAAACCAGGCAATACACACAGCCTCCACGTGGGCCAGTTGTGGGTTGTCTGTGGACTGGCCAAACTCATCTGTGTCTTGCAGCTCTGGGAGAGTGTTCAGAGACAAGGCAATGGTGGACAACACAATGAAGAGGATGGAGATAATTGCCAGGATCTGGAAAAAAATAGAAGAAGGCAACACTGAAAAATAATGAAGAATACACAATGATAGGTCAATTGTCAATTGGTCAATTGTTTGGACCAGAATAAAATATCTCTACCTATCGGATAGATTACCACAGCATTTTGTACAGACATTTGTTTCAATTTCATGGTCCCCAGATGATGAATACTAATGACTGGTGATATCCTGACCTTTCCACTATTGCCACAACTAGAATTTGTGCTTTTAAGTGACATGTTTTGGCAGCTACCAAGTACTGTTCTCTTTGTTACTTTGAAAAACAGCTCACTTTGTAAAGTTTGAAAGTGTTTTGGGTCAGATGACAAATCAGAGGCAATGTACTAACCAAAGTACTTACTTAGGCTATTAATAAAATACAAATGGCTTCTGACTAATTGCATGTTCATTCCAGTCTTTTAATCTTTGTCAAACAAAAAACTAATATGTGGTCATCAGTACATCACCACACTGATGATGGTCGCCTGCACTGAAAATTGAAAGATTGTATTGAATATGCAAAAACTCATCTGTTAACCACCATCTGTTTTGAGTGTGTCAGAAGTGTCTCTCTCAAAACCTTGAACCTATTTAGCACAATTTTTTAAGCTTTCATGTTGAAAATGAAATATATCACAATCATACAAACAACAACAACAAAAACAGCAGATCCAGCTAGTAATTATACATCATGCATGATCGTACATTTGCTGATTATTTATTTATGGTATTTGCAATCATTATTAGGGCGGAGGATAATTTGGAGTTGTTGACCTGTGTAAATTAACAGATGACTGCTCCTGAACTGTATACTGAAAGTTGAAATGCTCTTAAATGAAATGAGTGCTTTGATAATGTCAGAGAAAGAAGGTCAGTCCTATGAGAAACTCCATTTCAATGTGTCAGACTGGTGATCCATTTGTGACATTAAATTGTGTTTCAAAGACGGCTAAAATATCCCAACTAGTGATGGTATTTCCTAATGATATTAATTCATGGCCCATTTAATTTTCTGGATACTCTCCCCAAAGCATTCATGAAATGTCATGTCAGCATTTCAAAAGAAATAGGGTCAGAGCTAATGTGATCTCTGGGGCAGATGCTTTTTTCTCTTCAAGTCTTGGTATGTGCAATACAGGGAGACAGATAGTGAAGGAAGAAGAGTTTGAGATTGTGTCAATACATTTTTTAAAAGCGAGTCACACTTGCTCCTCATGGTTATGGTTAGTTAGCGTGACTGACAGACTACCTGAGAACTCTGAAGCATTGAGCCAGCTACTAATGATATAATCTGCTCAGTACAATAGTGTCTGATCATAGTGCTCGGGATTAAGAAGGCTGCACGGTTGTGGGTGAGTCGATGTGCCACACCTATTATTTCTGTCCCAGAGTCAGTGTAAAATCCAACACAAGGTCACTGTGGAGGCTGTGTCCCAGGCCAGTGGCGAGTAGGATTATTCCCTCGTACCAATCAGTGACCGTAAGCTTTAATTAGTCTTGACAGGTGACTGCTTGTACATCTACCTTGGCCTTTGAGAAGAGAGGGACTAAAAACAAAGAGGGCAGGAGAAAAACTAGGGTAAAGGCATTTCAACTTCACTAATCAAATAGTTTGGTTCTGAGAATGAATTAAAGGGCAGAATGAAAATTAAACTCAAGGCCTTCTCTAAAATAGCATGCCTCCCAGTCTGGATCTCAAGAGACCCAAGTGATGGATGAAAACTCTCAAATACAACCATTAGAGGTAGCTTTCTTGAAACTCAATAAGTACACCCAAAAGAATAAAACAATTAATGTCAATGTGAAACATTAACAACGCCCTTAACAGTAACAGGTAAAAGCTGGAGTCACTACTTTCAGAGCTTTTTGAGGATGTGAAGGTCAGACGTTATCAGAAACCCCAAAATCTGCAGCAATAGCATTTTGATAGATCGAGACTAGAGAAGAGAGCTACTGGCAACTGAGCCTCAATCCTAAAATGGGCCATCCAGTGGAAACTGTGCTCATCACATGAAGACTAATCTAGCTTGACGCACTGACCAGGCTCGAGAGTGGCTAATGAATCATGCTGAATACAAAGGGTAGAACAGAAACTGAACCCAAGGTGTGTTCCGTGTGTCCGTGTGCCCGCTGCATGGCCAGCTCCACCTCCCATCAAATTCTCTCTCTTACTCACCTTTTCCCCTCCCACCCCAAATATACACCAACCCGAGTCAGCCAGAGAACAGATTATAGGGATGACAGCACAGTGACGAATCTGTGACACAGAGGGAATGAGGCAAATAAGGTCTCAGGTTGGGAACAGAAACTTGTGAGTTTCCTTGGTTGGGCAATGTGATGTGTATGATTTGCTTATGTGGGGAAGATGCAGTTTCCTAAATGAGGAAACTCAATATGACTATCTTTATTTAGCTGCCCGACAGAGCGGAACAGAAAGCGAAGAACAGACAATTGGAGTAAAGTGTGTCTAAAGACACTGCAGCCCAAAATATGTTTGATTGAATATATTTTACAATGCAGCAGGGATTTAAGACGCAGATGCACTGTTAAAGAGGGTTATGGTTAGTCTTGTGTTTCCTCATTAGCTCTTAATGATGAGCACTGAGGTCATAGGGACAACCAGCCTTGCTTCCTGTTTGCATAAATTGAAAACAGCGTAGCTGAATCTTATCAAGATCACTGCTACTTCTTCACAGCCATGACTGGCAAATACACTCAGGCACACATGCATCTATAACAAACACAAACACACACAGACACACATGCATTTTCACTCCCAGCTCAGTAATTAGCCCCAAGCCTCCCTTCCCCATGGGCCGAGAGGCAGAAGACTGAATATTTAATATCCTCTTAAAGTGCAAGCTATCCTGTCCTGGAAAGGGTGTGTGTGAGTAGGTGCTCACTGGGCCATGACGGACTGCAGAGCCAGAGAGGTAGCCCTGTTTCACACTGCCTTCACAACACAAGGATAGTTCTGCTTCATGCTCGATCGAACGAAGGATAGACAAGGAAGGAGAGTCTCTATACACAGTGGCAGGAGCTCCCTCAGAGAGAGAGCTTCCCATCATGATTAGAAGTTCAACAATTGCTGGGTATGTAGCCAGGTTGTGCTTGTTTCCAAAGAGTGGAAAGCATTTCATGGCTTTTGACAGATCTTTCCAACTCTGTTTTATAAACAGTCACCCTCCGGCACTGCACATCCTTCACAGAGGAATGATGGACAACTCAAATCTGTGGTATCTGGGTTCCTTCTTGTTACTGTAGTCTTAAATTTAGTCTCATCCATTTCACTCAGTGTAACTGAAGAGTGCAAAAATACTTGCATGAAACTCAAGTATTTTGGCTGTAAATAAAATTCAGTTTCAGTCATCATGGAGAACAGAGGCTACAGTAATGCATTGCAGTAGTCACAAGTTTTCACAGCAACAAAATCACATTTTCTGTCTTACCCCTCATCCATGATCCTGTCAAGCTCAAAGGCAGACATGAGCAGCACTCATTAGAGTGCCATTAGCCAGAGCATAGCTATTTAGAATATTTACTGTTTAAAGCTGATACATTTGTGAGAGCTGTTTTTCTTTTGAGGGCTTAAATATTTAGTATGTCTAATTATTGTTGAATCACAGAGATATTTGAATACTGAAAGATTTAAAGATAGAGGTCAAGAGAAGCCTGGCAGAGGAGATAAGACTGAAGAAAGAAAGAGCTGAGAGCAGATGACATGATGAAAAAAGTGGCAGTTAGGTTTCCAGAAGAGTTCTTTCTGTCATGTATTTAGGGCCTTCTCTTAAGTCATGCTGTGTGAAATGTTTATTCACTTCTAGTCTGTCCTCTTCGTAACTGGACTTGCCCTTTTCACCACATGAGCTAAATCAATGGAAGGATTATGTCCCACAGTGACACACTCGCTTTATTTTCTGTGTGCATGTTGAGTGCAAGGTGGCATCTCTAATCCTCTTATTGTACTACTTCTTCTGTGACTTGCCAATAAATGTTTTCTGGCCCTGTGCCCTGACAGCTGACCTTCCTCCTACAGTCTATTGTGGTTCTGTTGCCTCTGTGGGAAACAGTGTCTGTGTTGTTTTTAAAAAATGTAAGGCTACAATGGAAAAGGTGGATGGAATTACGCTGCTGGTAAACAGAGTGGAGAAAATGGCAGCAAGTGTGTTGCAGCTATAAACACTTCCTCCCCAGGGTTAAAATCACCTTCTTGGAAAGTTCCACATTGGGACTCTAGTGCAATAAAACTCTCTCTACTCTCTCATGACACCCATTTACACTTTACAATTAACCCCTTAACATAAAGTTTCTCCTTTCTTCTCTCTTAAGTGGTTTTAAAGTTAAGTAAGTTTGGCAATTTTATGTTTTATATTTCAGTCAACAAATCCCTCTAAAATTCAGATCAAATAATGGATGGTTTTGAATTTTTAATGGGATTTTTAACCATGCTAGTAGTCTGTCAGTTGGTTAGTCCAACACCTTTGGTCCAGACTGTAATATCTCAACAACTGCAGGATAGATTGCCATTTTGTACAGATATGGTCCCCAGAGGAAGGATCCTTCTGACTTTGGCGATCACCAGACATTTCCTCTAACGACACAGTGAGGTTGACATTTCTGGCATTAAGTGAAATGTCAACTTTGAAATTAGTCATGAATTGATGTCCTCATCGGGATCAATTGTAAATATATTGGTGATAACCTTGTATCCAGTGCCATAATCGTGTAAAAAATGTGTCCAATACTTTGTTTATGACAAAATACCTGCAAAACTGACATCCCCATTAGCTTCAGCTACAGTACACTAAGTGTAATTAAGTGGTAATACTAAGTGGTAATTAGCAAATGTTACAATGCTGAAATGCTAAACTATGATGGTGAACATGGTGAACATTACACCTGCTAAACATAATGTTTGGCTCAAAACTAACTGACTAAATATTTGTGATAGAATACATTTTCCATTCACAAGTAACCAGATCAAAGAAACACATTTTAAATGTATCTATCTATCTCACTCCAATAAAAATGCATAAAATCTCCAAAAACAATTCACCACTTTGCCCTAGATGTAAAACAGAACAAGAAACATTCATGCATTTATTTTGGTATTGTGAATCATTAAAACAGTTTGGGATTTCAGTTCATCTTTTTACCAAATCTGTTTTAGAATTAGAATTTGATTTAAATCCATGCTTCTATTTACTCCATGGTATGCCTAATTTAGGATAGCAAACAAAACAAAAAAACCCACTGCTGGCTCTGCTGGCTGACTCTTTGTTCTGTTTCACAATATGAAGAATAGAAAATATAGAATATCTTCAGACTTATTCTCCAAAATCATCTTATTGCACACTGACAGCATCACATTGTATTATTTAGTGTTGTTGTAATAGTTGTACAGTTTACAGAGACTGTGCTGTACATTTAAAAATCCTACAAAATTAAGAAGCTTAAAAAGATTACATTGATGAAAAAAGATGAAAAATAATAGCATTAGTAACAACTCTTTTAATTATTTATAACTTGAAATCACTGAAAAGTAGTTTAGCTGAAAATGCTCTGTAATTACATAATTGCCCCCAGTCTAATGTTCACATCTGCTTCTAAACCAGATATGCAATGACATTCAGCATCTCCCAAACTGACAAGACCTCCTGTGTCTCGCACAGATGTGCCCTCTACCTCAGCTGCCTAGTCTCACCTTGCCTGGCAACCTTTTCTGTTCCACCTTTAAGCCTATAGCATTGAGCTTGTTCCTATCCTGTGCCGTGAGCCTCCTGTGCTAAGGATGAGACAAGGAGATGGATTACTGAGCTTGCGGCTACGCACAGGATGTGTCCTTTCGGAAGTGTGAAGGTGGTGCTAAAATGATGAGGCATACAGACACAGGGTGTGCGTTTGTGCACATGTATGATTTTCATAGGTTTATCTGATACTTTATGAATCTAATATACACTCCAGTTGTTTTGGGACATTTTCTTTCTTTTAGTGGTCAGGGATAGCAATTTAAATTAAGGTTATGTTCAGATATTGTATGATTTTAATGTTAATGTTAAAGAATAAATGCAATTACATAAATGTTTTTGGCAAAATTATTTGTGTGTGCATTAGTATGCGCAACTTTTTATGTCTTTGTTTGTTTTTATCACATTAAAGCTCATTATTGGTTGCTGGCAGTTGTCCATAGAAACCAAGTCTGTGTATTCTTCTCTGAAGGCATGGATGCATATTTTGGGTTGTGAAAAAAAAAAGGTGAGAGAGTGAAAGGAACAGAGGTGATGCTGTGAAAAATGAAGAGGAAACAAGACAATGACAGAGTGTGAAGGTGAGATGAGAGATTGCATCCCTGTGGCTCATGTACATCCCTGTGTGTCAGTCGCCCCTGATAAAACATCTGTAGTCTTGCTACTGGCTTTTCACCTGGGATGTGACTCTGAAACATCTGGAACACCTGTGTTATCCAATGTAAACTGTAGTATGCATGCCACAAGATTAAAATAGCAGACTTCCTGCTGTGTGGCCATGAAAAAAAAAGTTTCAGAGAATTTAACAACGAAATTATCTCATGAGTGCTATACTGGGCTGCTGCAGATTTCACCCTCTTTCCAACTGAATCAATTTTTTAGGAATATAAATCAGTTTAAACATGAAATGAAAGACTATTAAGAGATTATTAAATAATAAAACACCAGGTAGGAGTTGCTCTATTGGTACTGCAAAGGAAGCTTAACAAAATCCTGGAATGCTCTGGGACGGCTGTTCAAATGTGTTTAAGTTTGCTAACTTTGTCTGAAGTGACTGGAAAAGAAGACAGGACTATTTAATTAGTATTATTCAGATTTCTCCATTGCTTTTTTGTTGTTTATTACAAAATAACTTTATGTTAACATTGGTCTTCTTTCTGCTTGCAGTGTTGTTTGAAACTGTATATGCACCATTCTGGTCTAATATGAGTATGAGGTGTCTTGTAAAATACAAAAAAATACAAACTTTAAATGTATATGTAAATATACAATATATGTCGGTTTTGATAAGTGACTGTGTGCTGTATTTGTATAGTGAATTTTTTGTACAAAAGAGCAAAATTCTTGGCATCCTCTCAAAAAGCTTGTTTATGTAGTTTCAGATGAGGTGAAATGAGCTGAACCTTTAATGAACAGTATGTCGTCCCCATCTGCTGTCTCTACTGAGTCTGAGAGACAGGCAGGTCCTCCTCACAGCATGTGCCTGTCTGACTGTATCAACCCGCTGTGGGAACACTCAGTAGGCTGGGGAGGATTTCCTCCAGGTTGCACACACAGCCTGCATATCTGAGCCCTACTAATGGAAAGTATGATTTTTGTGATGTTGAGATGTATAATCCTGATATACAGTGGGTGTTTTTTTTGTACTAGCCTGAAACAGCATGCCGGAAGGCCTCGTGGCTCACAGCATACTCACATCACACCCAGCTGAAAATGACAAGTACTCAAAATCTGGCTTTGTTCTTGATACTTGTTTTTTTCCCAGGCTGGAGCTCCAGCTGTCTTGTTGCTATGGTCTTTGCTCACGCTGAAACTGGCAGCAGTGTTAGCAGGCGTATGAAAAAAGAAATTAATTTATCATGCTGAATCACTACCAACTCTGTGAAACTAGACCATTTGACAGCAAAGTGTGTAACAAAATCACAGTTTCTTTTGTATCTTTTATAATGGGTTGTATGGTGATGTGTTCATTACACAAGAGGATAAGTACCAGTGGAGAAAGCTACCAGATTAGTGTAATTTATATGTCAATCCATTAAAACAAGTCAGCTCCCGTTTTAAGTAATCAACATCAGGAGACAGACTGATGGAAGAGAAAAGAGAAATGGCAGCCATCAGCAGATTATTGCCAGGATGCAAACAGAAGTCACATAGATTACATCAGACAACAAAGTTCATGACCTCTATCAGAGAAAGTGATTTGAAAGAAAACAATTGAGCTGCTAAGCCAGTACCGTTAGACATCATTGCATCATTCTGATGAGGAGGAATATCTCTTTTCTGCCATCCAGCTCTGCTGCAGTATTTACTTGTCCACCATCTCTATGGCTACCAAGTGGAAATCCCCATCACATTCTCACATTGCAGACCTGAAGTTTGATATGGGCCTATACCAAGAAGCAGCACGATAAGATGCCTTCACTTATCTGGTGTCTGCTGACTGTTAATTAACGTTCACTAAATTTCCTGGCTCCAATGACCTGCCTCTGTGATGCAGTGGCCCTGTTTGGTGTTTACCATACAGAACAGATGTCATAGGATTCCTGTGACACGATTGGGTGTCAGTACTGAGTGGAGAGAGTTGCCTGGGCTGTTTACTATGAACACCATCTGAAACAGGAGGAGAGGCCTGGTCGCTATACGTCTGATGACATTCAAGACAGATACTAAATCTGATGCTCAGGTGTAACATGATGGTACAGTCAGGAGATGGTTAGCTTGATTAAGAGGTAACCAGTACCTCTAGTTCTCTCTCTAATTGACACATTATAGCTCAAATGTTTAATCTATTCAAATGTCTAATAAAGTCAATTTGTGGTTCTATGTTACGTGATACATGAACAAACGAGATGTAGTCTAACATGTTAATTAGTGAGATTTAGAGGTGACGCTACTGTAGGCGGATTATGTTACCTTAGGACAGAGCCAGGCTTATAGTTTCTTCATGTTTCTAGTCTTTGTGCAAAGCTAAGCTAAACAGCTTGTGGCTGTAACTTCAAATTTGACTTCAAGTACTTACCATCCAAAGAGTCTCTGATTACTTTTCAGATTCAAATATCAGACACACAAATATGAAACCTAACACACACACACACTGGTAAGGATGTTATTATTGCTGTGCCAACGTGGTAGCCCCTGCCATCAATGGATGAATATGTGTGAATGGGTGAATGAGATGTAATGTAAAGTGCTTTGAGTGGTCGTAAAGACTAGAAAGGCGCTATATAAGTACAGTCCATTTACCATCCATTTAACAGCAGGATTGAGGTTAGGAAACGGAAGTTTATACAACAGGGGCTTGAGACTGAAGTCAGTGCAGAAGTGAATTTTTCCCAAAGATAATTTCTGTCATTTAAGGTAGTTCTTAACATGCTGATATATGTTCAAATGCTCATTTTTCTGAAAAATGTATTATTTGACGATATAAAAAGGGGGTGTGGTGTCCAAATTGAAAAGATGGTGCTGATCATAAGTATTAACTCTGGCATTCAAACTGGCTCCAATGTAAACCAATGATGATGTCACACCTAGCTACATCCATCTAGTCTTGGTGACCATGCTAACTTTCTGAGTGAAGTGGAATGTCGCTGGAAAGAGAGCATGGGTTTATCCAGGCTAACATCCATCTTTATGGCAGCCAAAATGTGAAATTATTTCTTGATTCACACTCCAGTATTAGCAGACAGTCTAAAGCTTTTCAGACAATTCCATCATTATAGCTGAGAAGCTCAGTCTGTCACATCTCATCTCTCTTTATGTACCTGTGAAACTGCTAGTGCATCAAAACTAAAATTATCTCAACTGGTCCCAGTGCACCAGGCCCACCATTCAGTGTAGCCTTGACAACAAATTCACTAGGTTGCAATTATAGAAAGTGCTGCGCCACCAGAGGCCTGGCAGAATCTATTTTCTTTCTGTACCTTTTCCCTCTCCTTAACTGATAATTTATGTCTTACTGCATGTGTCTGTCAGATCCTTCTCTGTGTGGATAAGAAGATATTTCTGTATAAGTAATGATTAGCATTAGGATTAGTTGTAATGCCAGATGGCACATGCACTGTACTCGACACTGTCAGCTTCATAAAAAAATCTAAAAGCATGTGTGCCTCAGTATCTACCATGGAGAATTAAGCATCTGGCTGACACAGCACTATATTTCTTAACTCAGTCTAACAGTATGACATATTCCAACTCTACATTTAGTAGTATTGTCCAAAAGAGACAAATGGCATTTAAACATCCCACCTTAGACATTACTTTCTGTCAGCAACACCTTCTGCACTATTAGCGGCATGTTGAATACTCAGGTCAGACTTTTATGGAAAATCAAATCTAAGAATACTCCTCTTACACATTTAACACAGATGCTAAGTGTAACATAAAACCATCTATTTTTCATTCTGAAGAAGTCAAACACCTGCTGTGTACCAGAGTCTCCTCTTAAATGATTCAGTAGGAGTGGAAGGGCAGACCAAGGAACTTCCTGCCTGACCACTGAAGACCGCAGCTCTGTGTGTGTGTGTGTGTGTGTGTGTGTGTGAGAGTGTGTGTGCGTGCGTGTGTCAGTACAGCATGTCTCCAACATCAGTGTCAGACCACTAAATGTCTCCCTGTCCATCTTCTTTCTGTCCAACTGTGCTGTTCTCTGGAGGCCACACCGCTCTGAGACACCCGCTCATCCTCAGCAGTAAAGCGAGGTCAGGGATACATAATGCAGAAAGGGACCAAGAGAAAAAGATGTTTGAAGGGCAGTGTATGGTGTATAATGTATGCCGCTGTGATGTCCAGGCACTAAAGGGCCCTAAGGCGACAAGCCAAAAAAAAAAAGAAAAGCGACCTATTTTCTGCAACACCTCTGCGAAAGAGTAAAATTATCACCAACTGGAGTTTTCTGTCCCCTGATTTTACCAATCAAGAATCCAAATTTTGAATTTAATTAATATATATTTCATTATATATTTTCTGTGAAAGAAAGAAAGAAAGAAAGAAAGAAAGAAAGAAAGAAAGAAAGACAAACAGAGAGTCTGACATTTACAACAAGAACAGTTTAGAGGGATCTAACCTTTAAAAGATGAACATTCATTATGAGCTTAGAGGCCTGAGATACAAAAATAAAACATTCATTACAGGAGACTTTCAGACAAAGCCTTTCAATACAAGAATGCAGTAAACTGTTGGCATATACTGTACTGTATATACGGTTAACTGTACATCATTATGTGTGTGTGTGTTTTGGTTTTTTTTACAGTGAAATTTTCAGTATACATCAGAGCCACTGGTGCCTTTCAGTCATGCTGTAATGAGAGTGGACAGAGACTGTGATGAGACAAAAAAGCATTTCCAGCTGTCTGTCACAGCATATGGCATATGAAAACAATGGTACGCTGCTGCATGATCTGAGTGGATGACAGAACCAGGATTTGCACACTGATGATCAAAAACAGGGTTTGCTCCATGAATGCAGAGAATACAATTGTCATTTGTAATGACAGAAGAGGGGGAAAAAACACACCCTCTTTTTTTCTGGACACCATCTTCTGTCTTCCCTCACACATACAGTACACGTTGATGTCATGCGAGGACATAAAAGCACACATGACCAGCCAGACAGCAGCAAAAAGCACCAGAGTGTACGCAAATCTCCTCATGGGGGGACTGCAGTACCTTGGTGTATAGCTCAGCTGATAGTTTCCATGGTGACATGAGGCTTTTTAGCATTTGCAGAACAGATGCAGCAAGGCATTCACAAAAACAGGACACAGAAAACAAAAGTCAGTGACATGTGATACTGAGCTAGTGGAAAAGCAGTGGAAAAAATACACTTTTCCATCATTGTTGACACTCAGGATTTCTGGTAACACTGAGAGTTCAGTATTCTCTCTCAGATCTTTGAAGAGCCAGATTAGCACTTAATTAATCAGTTCTGAATATCACAAAAAGTCTGTTTGACAAGTTATTTATTGATTCTTATCTGACACAAAGCTTCCCTACATTGTCATAGCAAATTCATTTTGGATTTTGCTTCTGACAGTTTGGTGAGTAGTCGTTGGTAAGGAAAAATTTTAATTACAGCCAAAATGCTTAATTGATTAACCAATTAGTTGATCAACAGAAAGATGATGGTCACCAATTTCAAAAAATGATTAATCTCTTAAGACATTTTCAAACAAAAAATGCCAACCATTTCCTTATTCCAGTTTATGTGTGCTGCTTTTCCTTTATTTTCCTAACCCTTTCCTTTAGTTTTATGGACCAAATAATTGAGTAATTCAGAAAATAATCAACAGATTGACAATGAAAATAACTATTGGTTGCAGCTCTAAACCACACACATATAAATGTGTTTTCATAAATGTGGGGGGACAAAAAAAGAAACAATCCTACTGAAATTCGTATACTACAATTACTACTGTTACTACTTGTAGTCAATGAATGCTTATTTATTTACAATTTTGCATTGCGTGAAAGCTCAAAGTCATCTTAAGATATGTTTCAAATATGATACAGACAACAATGAGCAACCTTTCCCTGGTTTCATGATGGCACTCTTTTATAAAATAAGACAGTGTTAAGATATCAGATGTGGAATATATATTACAGATGATAGGGGAGTGTAATTGTGTCATTACTAGCTCTCTGTGTCCAACCTATCCTTAGCCATCATAATGCTGCTGGAATGATAAATGATTGTGGATTGTTAGCCACTGGCACACAGCCAATATCAACTGTAGCGCTGATCTTCAGTCTTTAATGGCCGAGCACCCCAGTTGTATAAGTGAAGGCGATGGTGACGATGATTTGCAAGTGGAACAAAATCCTAAATTACAGAAGGATGTGTTTAATGCGGCTGCCATCCTCAGGATCTCTGAGCTGAGACATTATGCAGAGAGAAGGACAAAAGTCTGTGGTCAGATTTGAGTAGCAAGATGACATCATGATTGAAAACACAGTTGTTTTTATAATTCTTTGCTCTCACTTTAGTTTCCTGGGCATGAAACTCAAGTAGAGAGCCACACTCTGTGAAAAAAAACTAAACACATGTCAGACCAGTGGTTGATGCTCCACACGCTGCCTATATCCATCCAGCCTGCTGTAAACTGGCCGACAGTCAAGCACGCTGGCCCAGCCAATCACTGCCATACATGGAGATCCTGACCCAGATTTAAACACACTTAACCAGTTTCCCTCTGCTGCTCCTGACCCCCACTATGCTCTCCTCAAGCAAACATTTTTACAAATGAGCTGTTTTACCTTCATTAATACCTCATTTAAGATTATCCTCAGTTTACCTGATATGATCTCACCTCCTGTTTGTGGCCACAGGCTGATCAAACCTCATTTTAGGTTGAGTAAACAGCACTTAATTGTCATCCCAATGGCAGTCACAGCGCTTCCCTTTGTGAAAGGATTCAATCAGGGAGCAGTTTTAATTTGCAACTGTTATCCTTCCCACTACTAATCTGCTTCTTCTGCTTCCAGTGCAGCTGCTGTCCTGCCCACCAACCACTGCATTAGTTAATGTATGAAAGTGAAGCCACAGGGTCTCCCAGCAGCAGACATCTTTGTTGGCTTTCAGTATCACAGGCATTTTTACAAGCGGCAACCCTGCTGAAGTGTCTGTCTACTTCAGTATCACTGAACGAGTGCAAATGAATAGAAAATTCTGAAGGGATCAATAAACTGACACATTTCATATTTTGGATCCTCTCAGGACATTTATAGTAACGTTTTCTTCACCAGCTAGTATTGCCTTTTGTCTTAAAACTATGAAAGACCTTGTCAATTCACAGAGTCATAACTAGTGAAGCTGTAGCTGATGTTCAGCCACACTACAGTGACTCTTCTATAACATGCCTGCACTTGTCTTTGCCTTTTAACCAGTCCTTTCAGTCCCATTTCTACCTGTTTTCAACCCTTTATTTTGGTAATTCATCTCCCTCCTTATCAGTGCAATCGCCTCTCTTTTTGTGTTTACTCCTAAATCCTGTAAGTAACCAAACCAACCCATACTCCCATGTCAAATATATATATACATGATTTGATTTTACTCTTCCTCACCATAATCATCAACTTACTAACACCAAATCATCTACACCTCCTCTCAGTTACTGGCCTTCCACTGTTGAAGCCTGCATTGGGGGTTAATCCAAATTATTTCATGTTGAACATAACCTAATTAAATCAGGAATTAACCTTTATTCTAAGGCTGTGCTCTCCTGGTTGAACTACTGTTTTTTTGTTAGACCTTTAACTAGATTGTATCCATTTAGTTTCTTTGCTCCATTTGTAAACATTGTACTACACAAGACAAAAGGAGCTTTGAATGTACTAATGTGTCAATGCAATATAACTTATAACTTATTAAATGTATTCTTTGGTATCCGCTCACTTTGTTCACAGCGTGTATCACAACAAATTGCTAACATTCCTGTAATCACTTTTTGGTATTAGACTCCAAGACTGTGAGATCACGCTAAGATTAGAAAGCAAATCCTCAGAGATTTGGCAACGCTGTTGTTGGCATTATCCACAGAGCCAAGGTTTCCATGGGATAGCCCTCGGGATTTCTGTCTAATACTGATTTTGATCTGGGCAGAGAGTTGATGAAGAGGCTCTAATAAGCGGTCTTCTCGTCTCATTTCCTCAAAGCCCTGTCCCGCTGCAAACGAACAGAACTGGCCACACGAGGAACAGTGTTACATAAAGGCATAATGAGATATAAGAAATGACTCTGAATTGGACATGCTGCTTTCTGCACCACTTTGTCTTACATGACAAGGACAGAGAAGGACGGTATCTGTCAATGTTAATTACAGGTCAACTTTACCACGTATAACTACAGACATGAACAATGGGAAATTTACATTTTATATATATGCTGTTATTTGAGTTATGTTCATTGCAGGAGCTCAAAATTAGGCTAAATATGCAGTAAATTGTGCTCTGTTCATCATGTTATCAAGGTTGTGCCTATAGATTATTTTCACTTCTGATTAATGCAGATTAATTTTCCCATTCATGGATTCATATTTAATCTAAGAAATGCCCAAAATCCCAAAACAACCCATCCTGACTATTCAGAGGCTAAGGAGACATCTTAATATGTTTTGTTTTGTTCAATCAAGAGTCCAAAACCCAAAGATAAGAGTTTACATTTATGATTTCTTGATTACAACATTCTTCTTCTTCCTACCCTCACTCTTCTACCTGAGAACTGAATCTGTGTTTCTGTCCTCTGCATCTGGAACCACAAATATGTTAATGTAATGACAAGGGAGTTGAGTTTCCCACGGATCACTAACCCTTTCAATTTACATCACGCTGCTCGGTTTACCCAGGACCCATGTTGACTCTCATCTTCTGTTCTCCTGGGAGATGGAGCTGCCCGAAGTAGTTCAACGTCACACACAGAGTGAAGCGGCCAGACGATGAATTTCCAACAATTATAAGCTTAAACCAGCAGCTTTAAATGCATATCATGTGACTATGCCCCGTGATGGTGTTCATTACCATAAATAATGATATAGAGTAAGACAGGGAAGAAAGTAAAGAAGGCTTACATATGAATGGACTGGAGGGGCAAACATGGAGACAGAGTAGTGGTGTACATGCTACTGATAATAATAACAGCACCACTGGAGAGTAGTAGAGGACAGACATGAAGGTTGGACCAAGAACAGCCATTTTGCACCTCTTGCCCACTTGCCTTCCATAATTTCCTAACCTTCAACCTGTGACCCACATTTCTCCTCTCCTCTCCTCTCCTCTCCTCTCCTCTCCTCTCCTCTCCTCTCCTCTCCTGGTTGGCCCACTTAAGACCAGGGTCCTTATATATCTCCCATGGCCTATATCTCACACCAGACAGAGGTGAGGTGATGTGCTTGTAGCTGGTGTCTGGTAGGCGGAGGAAGGAGCGAGAGAAATGAGAGCAGCGAGTAGGTTGAGGCTCTGGCAGTAGACTGGGAGAACAGGGACTCCTGGGACAGCTGCCTGGAGATTAGTGGGATAGTGATTGAAACTCACACAATCCACCCACTCTGCGCCACTAAACGATCAGCTACAGTGGTTCTTAGTGTAATGCAGTGCAGTATGCTAAGGGAAGCATTTAAATTCAGATAAATGCGTGGGACCCTTTTAATGAGAAAAACCTGCTCAGTCATGCGGTGTGCTGAGGGGCTACAGGGTTTCAGGTGAACTACTTGAGGAGGTGTACTGCTTCTAGGCACTCCTGTGGGACTTCCTTTATGGTGTCACCCTGGCAAAAAGAGTCATGTACCACTAAGGTGATCTCTTGAGTCTCAAATGGCTTGTCTATGGTACTCTGCTACCCAAACCTCTACTCCTGAATGTAATTCCAGTAAATGAACATTGGTTCCTCCTCAGTCAGCACACCACAGGACTCACACGTATAATTAGCATCAATATTCGCATACAAATACTGCAAGGGTGTGGCCTTCCATCCTCTTTCACCTCACCATATGTTCACATAGGAACCTAATGCATAACAGCATGACTGACAGGACTTTTCAACTTAGAGGATAACATACATAGATGATTGGCAGTGGGACACAGACTCTCTACAACAGACACATTTCCAAACAAAAAGACAAAATATGTCCTTACATTCAGTTTTGAAAAGAAGCAAAATCTGCCGCAATTCTTTGCTGTTGACCCAGAAAAGCTTTCCTTTTCCACATCATGTCTCTCTCTCGCTCGCTTGTTCTCCCTCTAGCTTGCGCTCACTCAGAGAAGCATGATAAATACACCCACCCACATGCTGTATATGAATATGCTGTACATACAGCACACAAATACTCGTCATCCAGTTTATCGTGCAGGCAGGTGTTGTAATCTGTAATTTTATTAAGTATAAATTTAGGACTTTGATAAACATTTTTGCTCATGTACACTCTTTTATCTATCAAATTGTTTATCATTATGATGAGTAACTGCAGTGAAATTTCTCAGTGCGGGCATCCTGTGTGATCTTGCCTCTGTTTGTCTATAACTGCCTTTTACCGTCTACTCTTTGGTACTTCAGTGGGTTTTCTGTGGAAATATGTGTCTGGGTTTCTGAGATTTTTCTATCTTCTTCTATTTGTTCTGTGGCATCAAGTGCAAATGAAACACCCATTAGGTGCCAATTACAGCAGCTGTTAGGTAACAAGTACCCTGTGATTTTGTTCTTTTTAAACAGAACATCACTGACTATTCCTTATTTAAAGAAATAGTTCAACTTTCGGGGGAAAATGCTTCCCTCTCTGCCTTAAAGTTAGACAGCACCCACGCCACACACAGATAATCTGTACATTCAATATGAAGCTGTAGCTAGCAGCCTATAGGCTTAGCTCAGCTTAGCTTTGGATAGAGCCATGCTAGCTGTTTCCCTATTTTCAGTCTCTATGCTAACCTAAGCTATGCTAAGTGGCTGCTGGCCGTAGCTACATATGCAACGTGTATTTATGAGAGGGGTATTAGTCTTTCTATATATATTTCTATATATAACTCTCTGCAACAAAACAAAAGGTGTATTTTTTAAAATGTACACCCATGTGTTTCAAGTCTGAAAATTCAAATGAAAAAAGACAGATTTTGATGTATTTCTGTACATAACCACAGAACAACTTTAACTTATGACAGCACTTGCAGACACATTGTGGAGCACTGAGAGCATTGTAAAACCACATCCTTCTGACCGCTCTTTGTCACCACAGACACTCTGCCATCACAACAATCAGTTAAGTGCCAGCCTATTTTACACTGAAGCTTTTTTTTTCTCACTCACTCCCTCACACTCTCTCATCCTGTCTTCCTCTGTATGAAAGAGCACCTCTCCTGCACCTTCTGCTAACTTAAAAAACGAAACATACTCTGAATCTGACAGTCCGCTGTTGGTAAATTAGATGACTGCCAAACAGTTTGATGTACTCCAATGAAAAGGTTCGAGCCCGTCACAAACAATCAACTAAATTACAACATCAATGTGTCTATTTAGGGATGTGTGTGATTCATGGGGGAAGAATAAGTAGGAAAGTTCTAGTAGAAAATGATAGTTTATGCGTGTGTGTGTGTGTGCATACATGCGTGTGACAATGTATTTATTTATAGAAGCCCCTTGGGAGAGGAGTGTCATTACTGTGCTAAGGTAGAAAATCTGTTGGAGCTGTGCTGGATGTCACACTAAGGTGGCTTCATCACTCCTTGCAGGTTGTGCCTCATTAGGATGAGCAATACCCTGTATAATATTAACAACTGGGCTTCTGCAATGTCCTTCTTAACCTCTTGGAAACAAACACCATTTAAAAAAAAAGCCAACACAAATCGTCTGGGGATATAAGGCCTCAATGTCACAGTTTTCCTCTGTGAATTTTGAAACTGCTTTCTTGCTTTTCATACACAATGTATGAAACTGTAAATAAAAAACAAAAAAAACAATACTTGAGGAGGTTTTCTATCTTCAGGTTTTTCATGCTCTCTGTCTATTGATCATCTTGGTTTGAATACGTTATTCAGTTCCATAAGAACTAAAGAGTGTAGGCGGATATATTGATCCAGAAATCAAACTGGTCTCCCCATGGTGGTTTCTCTCTTTCTTACTTACATACACACACACACACACACACACACACACACACACACACACACACACACACACACACACACACACACAGTTCTGGTAGAGTGATCCCTAATGTAACATCTGCTTTTTTTGGGTCCACATTGGCGTGCAGAGAGGTGAGTACCAGGTCAGAACATAGGGAAGGCAAGATATAATCTCCCTGCGCTAGACTAATCTGTGACAATCATTAGAGGTAGGGACACCGGGAAAACCTCTCACCTCACTCCCACTCAAACCAACTCAACCTTGAGAGCTGCATTATTACTATAAACCATACTGGGACTTGCCTCAGAGACCAAAGCAATACAAGCTCAATGTGGGGGTTTGAAATGTGTACCAATCACACAATTAGCTCTTGAGCTTTGGTGAGTTGTCCTCTCTATATGTGAACATCTCATTCTCAAAGCAAGCTGTACAATGAGAAATGCATGACAGGGTTTTAGAAACACTGCTCCTGTGTTTGCTTTGCGTTGTCACTCTATTTGCTAAAGAGCAGAAGCTATTGAGTGAGACGTGACCAGAGAACAATGAGTATCTCTGTCACCCATCTGCTTCTACTCCTGCTGACATTTTACTCCAGTCACATAACATGTGCAGCCTCCTTGTTCCTCCTGATTGCTCTTTTTCATGTATATCAGTTGATTTAGAAACTGCATTTGTGTTCAGTAGATAAACTCATCGGAAGCGAGTCTGCTTTGTTTGCTGCACTTTCATACCTAAATGTGTCACCAGCATTTATCAGAACTTTGCAAGGTGATATGCTTGCAGCAGCTGTAACTTGACACGTTGTTTAATTCAGCCTGTCTACCATGGCAGAAGTGATGCCCAACAGTGAGAGACTGGGGGTGATCCTGTGTTAATTGAACCCTGTTGTTGACTATTCGTCCATGGAGCTTTCAGGTGTTGGGTTCTGTATCAAGTTCAGGTAATTACTGTTCCTTAGTCTGCAAGCAGCGACACAAGTGGATCTCCTACTGCCTTCACAAAGATACAGGACTTCAAATACGACAGCTGCATTCTTTATCCAAAGGGAAACACATGTTGAGAATGTATTCTTGTTGCGGTTTAAATCTCGACATGCTGGTTCACAATGCTCTGCCTGTTTTCGCAGCAGCAAATTTGGTCTGTATTGTTGAGAAAATCCGTGCTGCTCAGCTACCATCATTTTCAGCTTTAGAACACTTTACTTTTCACTTTCTTTTAACAAAGCACCTCTCAACCAAACAGGGACACACAACAAGAAGCTAATAGACCTAGAAAGAAGAAACAGGCTGATTTGAATATACGTGAGCTGAAACCTAGCTACCCCTGTGCATCATGTGACCAGTCTTGTCTCAAATAGTGTGCCTACAGGAGCGAGCCATTATTCAAAAAGATGCACTCCTGTCATCATTAAACCATTACAGTGGAATAGTAATTACATTTTCTTTAATTATCTTTTTCTGAGAAACGATTTTCCTTTTCCTTTCAATTCAAGTATCGGAAGACAGTAGATAAATTCAGTGTGGGAAAGCAGCACTCTTCTTGAAAGGTAATTGGTTCAGAATAACTTGCATTATAGATAATAGCGCTACAATCTTTCCTCCATGACATAGCTCCCTCTAAATGTGACTGAGCTTTCTCCTTCCATCATCTCAAATGACCAGAGGATATCATGGTTGAGGGACAAAGACTAAGAGTGGATGTAAGTAGATGTTGTGTCTAGTGAAGTCAACTAAGCTCTGGTGCTGAAGCCAAACAAAAGGCCACGGGTTCTGAACTTCTTCCGTGACAGCGTCAGTGCATGGTGTTACTTTACTATTCGCCTTACAGCTAAGTGACCCTGGATGAGGTATGCATGACGAAGGTAGCTGGTTAAAAATGCACGAGCAATCTTTTTGTTCTGCTGTCACCAATTGATGACAAGTAGGGAAAAGCACATGTAGCACTTGAGTTTGGGTAGGAAGCCAAAAGAGTCACAGCAACAGAAAGCAGGAGGAGTCTGTGAATGCTCAGAGATGGATTACACAGATTGAGGCTCTGCAGAAAATAGATTGGCTGTCAGAAAATGTATTGGACTGAATACAGAATTTCATTGCTCTATTCAGTCAGGCCTCCCATTTCTGTACAGGCGGCTGGAAACTGACCTTTTTTAGTGTCAGGCTGTCAAGTGAGCGATGAAAATCTTGGTGTGTGTTGTACAACAATAGCTGAAGAAGTAGCTTGAGCATGCTATGGCTTTGAGTTCTAATGTCTAACTCTGTGGAAACTTTAGTTTTACTCTGCAGGTGACCACTCGGGCCCCACACCACTCTACATCTTCTTGAGTGCGGTTCTCTCACTGACAGGACCATCTGAATAATGAATGAAGCTCTGAGGCAAAGTAGTCGTGTCTCTGCCCCTTCGTGATTGACCTCTCACCTTTTTAAATGTCAGACCTCTACAGCCAGACACAGAGTTGCACCAATGTGTAAGAAATACAAAGAAAGCCAGATAAGGTATTGTACTAAAAATAAAGCATAGAATTTTTTTTAGGTCTGTCAAACAGAGATACAATGCAGTGGGAATCTGTTTGTGTGTGTGTGTGTGTGCGTGTGTAGCATATAATGTTGCCCCAGCTGGCTTGCGCGAAAAGCTAGATCACCTCTCTCCATGGAAACCATGGGGCAATGGCAGGTTTCAGAGTGCTACAGTTGCTTACTTCTTCCTGAAACCATATACTGCAAACTGCAGCCAGTAAGGAGCCATCGTTACTCTGTTGAAATGGATTGATGTATTAATTCTTTGTCATTCCACCTGCTCAGACATCACATTGAGTATCTGGTCAATGTACAATCAAAACATGACATCTCAATGCTCTGAAAAATGTACAATGTACAGCAGATCACATGTTGACACTCAATCCTTTAGTCACTTATCAAGTTTTTTCTTTACAATTACACATCATTGTGTTTTCAAGCAAAAACTTACACATTTCAGCAGAGCATTCATATAAACTTGTATATACCACTTGATACAGGCAAATCCAATATTAACTCATTTAGCTTTGTTTTTGGTCTGCATTATAAGTCCTGCTGCTTTTCTTTGACGCTGCCTACTTTTCCACTGATTGGCTTACAATGATATTCTTACCCTAACCCTAAACAATCTTACTCCCCATGCCTAAACCTAACCCAGAAGGCAATGAGTATTAGCCAGTCAGAAGGGTTAGGGTTAGGGTTAGTAGGCTTGTTCTCTTGCCAAGAAAAGCAGTGGTGTCCATAATAGCACATTTTCAGCTGCTAAATGCTCAAACAGTTAGCGCACAGAGGGTTTATCAGAGCTTTTTCAATGAAAAATCTTTTTTTTATATGATGTGAGCAGTCAGAGTGACCAAAAACAGCAAAGTTGCAGGCCAAAAACCAAAACATTGAGCTGAAAGACTCTTTGTGCATCCATCATCATGAGCGACCCTTTTCAAATACACACAATTTGATCAATTTTTAATGTAAGATTTATAGATTATAGCTGCTTTAACTTTGAGACACATATATTGCAGTTGTCATGTGAAAACCTCATAACGCCAATTCATTTTTCCATGTCATAACCTCAGATGGAAATTTCATGCTCCTTCCTGCATTATGAATGTACAGCAGGGGAAATGAAATAATGTATAATGAGCCTATGCATTAGATCATTTATGTAGTCAATTAGTCAAACACGAAAGAGGTCCAGCAGAAGAAGACGACAGCTTGTAGGCAAAGTAAGGAGTCTGGGCTGGTACCACAGCACCTCCATTAATGAAGAAGTCAACGACCACAGGAACTGAGTCATGTTCTTGGAAACAGTTCATTGGACATTTCTGAGGAAATGAAAGAGTAGTGCCTCAACTGTGAATTTATTTATCATCACAGGCACGAGAAATGTAAAATCCATTCTTCAAGTGTACAAAAAACTGTGGCTCTAATGCATGTGGAAGCTGTGATTGTAACATACATCTTTGAAGTCCTGGAGAAATCATTTAGGCACAGCAAATAGGATGCATATGGAGCACACTCTGGCCACAACGCAAACAATTTAATCCTCATCTCTGCAGTTCACAGATGGACAGATTTTCTGTATTGATTAACAGCCATTCTGATGGGAATTCACTTTCTAAGGTGAAATTTCCACTTGTGTTTCCACATGCTTATCAAACAGCATCAAAGACATGTTTAAATCAATAATGCTAATGTCTCAGTTGAGAGCAGAGCTTTGTTAGAGTCTGCAAGGTTGCCATTGCACAGAGCTGATCTTTTTCAAGTGCAGCCCAAAATGTCAAAGTCAAAGCCAAAGATAGATATCATGAAACAAGGCTGAGCAGAAAACAAAACAGGCAATTCCAAATCTCAGTGTGTATAACAAGAGTATGTAATGTTTGCAGGCATTAGAAAACAAGTTGTACTTATTGCTACTATTATTAATACTTTAAGACTGATTTAATAATATGATGTTAATTTTGGATCCACCTCTAAGTGCATGAGGAACTGTTGGTCTGACAGCTGACAATTAAAAGCTAGAATGGGAATTTGAATTTTCATGGGTATCAAGAGTATGAGGATATTATCTGTATGCATTTAGACATGCTGATTAGGTTACTTGGATTTGAATAATGAGCGAAGGGAGTACAATAGAGAAAAACAGAAACAGAAAGATGATATGATAAGAGAGAGTCAGAAACACTTTGTTTCCCCTTTGTCAATTTTCAAACAGTCCTCATGATTCTGCATAAGCCCACTTGTCAATATATGGCACTGCAATCAGTCTGGCAGACTGTGAAACTGTGTGCCATTGATTTATGGCTATTCAAAGCTCACCTAAGCACAACGGAAGAGTTACTGTCACCCAGCAACAACCCTGGAAAACAACTCCTGAAATTCACCCTGTTGGATAGCCCCATGCCTTGTTATTCGCTCACACACACACACACACACACACACACACACACACACACACACACACACACACACACACACACACACACACACACACACACAAACAGAGTGAAAGACAGGCAGGGAAGAGAGAAGAGACAGAGGAGCCTAACTCCTCTACTACTTGGAGCTACTGCTGAAAATAACAACAGAGATCATATAATCATTGTGACTGTAGTGCCACATCTCACTGCACTGCATGTGACACCGCAATAGAGGTTAGCATGAGTGACTGCATTCCCTCAGTCACAAGTCTTCCCTCTCTAATGGCTGGTCAGGGTGTGTCCTCGCTCAACTCAACTTGCCTTACATCTTAATGTCTTTGCCATCGATTTTCTCCCATTCTTACAAAAAGTGGTCTGCTGGCAGTATGGGGTGAATTAGCTGCAGGTAACAGAACACAGAGGGTCGCTCCACCTTGACACCACACAGAGCCATAGCCAAAGCGCACAGAGTAATCGCAGACTTCACAAACAACAAAGCAAAGTGCTCACAGTGAAGTCAATCGAGCATATCTGATGTGCAGTAAGAAGTGCAGTTAACTGCCTCTAGTCACGGCTGTCTCTGGATAACTGAGAGGAGAACTTTCCATGCAATTAGTTCAAACAGTCTCTGCCAAGGCAAAAAGAAGTAAGTGTCAGTTTTTATAGCTCAGTATCCTGTTCTGGGCCAAAGCTTTACTGAGTGTAGAGATCGCTGCAAGGCTTTTAGGAGACAGGAATTCAAATTCCCACAGTGTCGAAGTATCTAAAAAGTCTCTTAAGCAAAAGCTGCATGTGTCAACATTATTATTTGAAACTCTTGAAACTTAACAGGAATTTCACAATCAGAATTCATTTTACCAAAAAGTGGTACTGTAAAACAGTGTCAACAACAATATCAATTGTCTTGGAATAATGATATTGATCTGTATCATTATTTCAATATGAAAAAACAACGTTAGTCTTCTCTTTTTCTAAGCTCTGGGGTGTTGCTTGTGTTGTGCCTTAAAGGTTTAAGTGATGCTGAAAGAAAAGAAAAGTTAATCTGATCCAGAATCATGATGTCTTGATTGAGGCATATGAGCTTGACTATGAGGTACTGTGCATTTCTTGGGATATTCTGGTAATAATTCTATCTATCTTTGTAATAATACTGTTACAAATATTAAAACTCTGAAAGGTAACACTGAACCTGACTAAAGTTCGCTCACATGGAAACATGGTTTAAAATCAATTTCTCAACAACACACATCTATAACAATATTGATGACTAAATAAGTCACAATCAAAGTTTAAGTCTGGCCTGGCAACATAAGCAAGCAACCTCTCAACCAACTGTCATCAGATGATTCAAATACTGCTTCATTCTGATTGGTACCTGGAAGTACGTGACATCACCTCTTTCGATTGAACCCCACCTACTCAAAAGCAGCAAGAAGAGTACAGACAAAAACACAGACACTAACATTGCTCATGTAAAATAACTGCATGTTCATTGCTCATAATAATGCACTAATGAGATGGTAGTTATTAAGGGGCTTTAAATTAAGCTATTTTCACAATTTACAATGGTGACGGTTTTAATGCCAAAACCCCTGGGAGTGATTTATAGGGCAACTGTGATCCCGCCGAGACTGAACTGCACCTTAGGGATTGCTGAGCAACAGAGGCATGTTGAGACATGCTGTATTACATAGGCAGGTTTCATTCACAACCTGCTTGTCCTTTCCTCCGAATGGGCTACGCTAAAATTTACAAAATATGTATTCAGCACTCACTGGTCTGTATGAAGAACTTATCTTTTATTGATGATGTGATTACCTGGAAGCTTTGCCTGTTTCCAGGAGTCCATATTGTTATGCTAAATAATTTAGCGTGTAGAAATTCACACTCAATTGGGCCTAAAACTATTCAGTAGCACCTCAACACTTCCAAGCAGAAAGACAGACTATTAAGTGCTGCACATGTACATGGTGTCCTTCACTGCTGCTTTGATGTGAAAAATGGCTCAGCTGACAGCAAGCTCTGCTGCCTATGTGTATTTTTGGGGAGGTTATAACTCCTAAAGGTCCAGGATGAGGTGACATCTGGAGCTATAGATATTCTGGATCACACCTTCTATCTCCGGCATTAGTCAAGCGTTATTAATGTGCAATTAAAATTTCATCAGCACTGAAAAATAAATGAGGCAGAATATGTGTTTTGGAACAATCCGTGTCACCGATGAAACTCTTCAATTAAAACCCAGAAACTTGACTGGTTCTCCAAGGCCTATAAGAGACCCTTCCAACTGGATGCTGAACTTGCCATCTTTGGCCGCTCACAGACTACAGCAGGCCTACCTGCAGCAATGCGGCAGTCTAAGGGGTGTTGTTACTGTTGTTGTTATGGTTATGTCTGTTTTTTCCTTTAAATATAAAATAAAATAAAAAAATATTAAAAAAACAAACAAACAAACAAACAAAAAACCCAGAAACAAGACCATATTTAATGGCTGCCATTTAACCACAATTTGACATTTTTACTGTTCTCTGTCTCATATGGAAAACTAAACCATGAGGCAATGGCCCTATTTGTCAAACAACCCCTTCATGTCCCCACTTTCATTCAAAAGTTTCTGAGTCCCTTAAATGTACAGATTGTACAGCATGTACAGTTCAAAAGCATTTAGCTGAAGATGGGAGCTTGCGTCCAGATAGGGACATGCTAGAGGGAAGAATTGGGCTCTTTTGGACTGTCTGTGAAGAATTATGTCATTCAAGCTGAATGGCACTGTGACAATGGAGGAAAGACATGAGCTGATGTTAAAATGTACAAAAATGAATGTCAAGAGCATAAATACTTTTTAAGCTGATGTGTAATAATTTTACAAAATATTGCATAAATGCAAATAGTTCTGATTCTTAATTAATTATTGTGTCATGGACCATGTCATGAGCCTCCTTCAAATTTGCAATGCAAACACGGTTACATAAGAAAACTATTAATATTAAGTCATATTCTGTACCGTCTTTATTACGAAATAAAGAAATAATTAATTAATGATCCTGTGAGCTCAGTAAAAATCAGTAGACCTGACTAAAGATTCAGATTAAAATATTTGCTCAGGTAGTGTCACTGAAGTCAAGTTCGTTATCATAAGAAACCTGAGAATAGCTATATGAAAGATGATCAGCACAATTCAAACACAAGCATTAAGTATTAGCATTGACTAGTAGTTTCTAACAGGACATAATATTCTACTTTGAAAATCTTGCATAGTTAAACCAGACCTTGTAAATGGTTTATCTATGTCGAGTTTTCATAAGTTCACAAGAAATAGCTGCAGTATGTGTTTGTGTTTAATATGCATTTTAAAACAGAAGACGGTGAGTAAAACATGAAGAACATCAAAAGCACTCTGTCATCTATTAATGGATTCGACTGGTGTATATAAGATGTTGTCGTCTGCATAATGAAGTCATGTCATTTTTTTTTTCAAGATAATGCCTTTATCTGAAAAAATGTTTTAGTAATATACAGTGGCAGGAATCGAGAACCCACTATACCCACTATAGACCCCTGAGGAACCCCTCTGTCCATTTGAATGGGGAGTTCTATCAGAAAAAAACAACTTTTAACAAAATCAATATCAAAAGAAGTGGATAGTTTTTAAATAAAACAGAAAAGGGTGATTTATAGCCTCAGCTACAATAGATTTCAGCAGAATTCAGCAGCATTAGCATTACAGTTTGAAAGGAGGCAAAAAGTTTTTTTGTTAATCTAACACAGTGATTACTTTGCTCCCACTGGGTCTGTCAGTCGGCATGAATACCAGAGGATTGTGTGTAAAATTATACTTTGTTTCTGCGGTTAATGGTTTCAGAAAGCTAGATAGTACAACTGAAGTGTACTAAGTGTCTTAAATGGAGCATGTGTTTAAGAACTGTGATTGAATAATTGAGAAAAATAATTAGGAGTATTAGTTATTCAAGGTCAGAGATGGAGCAGATTCTTTCAAAAGAGTTGAATAAATTATGCATTGAGATTTCTTTGAGCAATGATTCAACCATGGCATCTTGAATGCCAAGCATGCTATGCCACAGAGATCGTCTGCTGTCTTTGAAACATGTTTCTGTGCTCACAAATATATATCGATGCCAGGCATGGTGAGACTGTAATTTCAATTTAAATCTGAATGAGTAAAACTTGACATCCTCTTGGAAGTGTAACTCAGAATATGCTGAACTGTTGTCATTCACTTCCCCGTATAGGTTGAGTGACATCCCGTAATGTGCAGATTCCCCAAACAGTTGTTATTTTGGTAATATGCAGTGAGATAGATATTTAACATTTTAATTGGAAATTGACCCAGTCACATCTTTGCCAAAGTCAGTTCACTTAAAAATGCTGTTAACATGACTATATCCATTGATCCAGCAAAGTGAGGCACTCTTGTTCCTGGAGTGTGAGCTATGAGCCTGTTAATAAACTGGATGATTGAATACAGGGCTGGAAATGAAGCAGAGGTTGGCTAACGAAGCCAAGAGGGGAGACTGTTGAAAGGAGGTGATGGTCTAAAAATACATATTTGTGTAGTAGGGTTTCTTTCAGTCTTAGAACTAAACAAACAAAAGTGTCAGTCTTTCCATCCTCTTTGGTGCTGCCAATAAAAAACAAACATTCAATAAATACCCCAAGAGAGCTGCATGCAGGCAATACTGGCTTGGGAGCTGGGGACTGACTAAATCCAATAAAGGGAGACAATGAGGGCTGTCATGTATTCATCTAAAAAAGCACCAACATAGGGGGGTTTAATTGACTCGCTAGATGAACTGCACTGAAGTCTTTCTTTCTCAGGAAAGCACATCTAGTTAAGATTATTGATTTATGTGGAGGAACAAAATCAGTTTCCAAAATGATACTCTTACACACAGAGATGAATAAGCAACATTTTGCTGAAAGCTTTGACTTTCACTTGCAGGTATAACAACATTTCTTTCTCTCAATCCTTCTCCCTCTTGCACTCAGGCTGCTGAAAATGACAGATTAAAAGCACTGATTCAGGTTAAAAGAAAGGCAGACATCAGATAGAACCAGCCTCAGAGAGAGATTTATACTCGCCTCTGGATGTTAAAATTCTCATGCTCCCCTTTTCTCATTTTGTCTTAACTATGTTCTAAATTTAAACCCTCATTAGGGCCCAAACCTGCTTCCTTCCACTTGATGGAAATCATTGCTTAAAACTTAAGAAATATAGGCCTGTTGGGTGCAATCCATTGCTATCCTCTGTGGGTTACATACTACTTTCACTTATCTGTCCTGGCAGTGTGTGGCAATAAGAAGAGCAGGGTGAAATGCAGTGTTGGACACTATACCTTAGCAGCAAACGATGAGCTTGGCTTCTCCAAGAGATCCCAAAGTTTCATCCTCTTTTCAGAACAACATGTGGTGGTAAACTCCTCGCCATCCCTCTCTCTCATGTTCTCAGCTTCTCTTTTGAGCTCTTCGTTCATTTGCTCCTTTTTCTGGTGATACCTGGCCTGGCAGCAGGACTCCAGGTAGATCTCATCGATGCCCCAGTAATCCAGCTCTTGGCTGAATGACAGGGCGCACATTTCCTCCATCATGTGCAACTTTCCAGTACGGTAGAAGTTTAGAATGGACGTGAATGCGCCTGGGTGTCTGTCGAAAAAGTACTCGTTGTTATCCAAATTGTAGTCGTCGCATATCTCCATGATAGAGTCGTGGGTGTTGCAATCTCTCAATTTGCCCAGTCTTGTGCGGGGCAACCTGTCAAGAGTCCTCCACAGGACTTCGTGGATGAGACCCCCGACGTTGAGTCCCACTCGGCGTGAGTGGTTTTTGCTCCGGATGATGTCCATCGTATCCGGTGGCAAGCCCGACCGAGACACCCCTTTTTTCATCATGACTTAAAGTCACTCGGTCACTTTAAAAGACTGGAAGATACAGTCCAGTACAGATTAAGAAGACATGGCCTTGTAGATGACCGCATCAGGATCTGTCCTCTTTTCCTGTGGCTGTAATAAAAGAAGAAGAAAAAGAAGAAAGAAATGATTTACTCGCTGATAAACTGGCACTGCCGGTGTCCTACAGGAGCAATGTCAGGTGGTTTATCCACTCATCAGAGAACCAAATAGATATTTTAATCAGCTTTAAGATGCACAGCCGCTTTTCTTGCTGACAAGGGTGGCGGTGGGGGTGGAGAGCCGGGCCAATGATAAACTGGACTCTACTTCTGAGCGCTGTCCAGTGCTGAAACGCCTGTCTGTCACTCTGCAGTTCGTCGCTGTCCACGGGCTCTGGTGCTGAAACGTCCCAGCTCGAGTGGGACAGCCGTCAATCCCACTTCATAAATGCACGCGTAGTTGTGAATGAGATATGTGAATGTGTTACTGGACTGTTCTCTAAAGGGATATTGAGCGGGACTAACACCGATTATCAACTTTGATTAAGAGCCCATGACACATTATCTCCACACAACTTTAAGCAGTGGTATATATTTGCCTGTGTCGAGAATCGTGTATTTTCAGAAAGAATCAAAAATGAATCAAAAATTATACATAAAGTTAATTTTAGACTACATTACTTTGCGCATGTCTGAGTCATGCAAAAAGAAGTGCATTTCGATTTATCTACACGAGCTGACAGTCAAACAGCAGATGGTATAATGATGACCAGCTAACCAAAATAGGGACAAGACATATCCAACTGAAACCAAGTGCAACAGTCTTTAAAAAAACAAAACGTGAAGGCAAATATAGATGTAAACACAATAAGAAAGAAATATGATACATACGTGTCTCCCGTACAGTATATCCCGATTCTCCTCGTGGTCGAACATCAGCAACATTTCAGGAGTAAAACGTGTTAAAACTTATGCCAGTCCAGGTCTCCGGTGCTCTGCTGGGAGCTGATGGAGGCATCATGTGCTACCTCCCGACATGTCGAGAAATATAATTATTTTTTACATCGATATCATGTCCAGTCTGCGTTGACCACCCCTCCTGGTGCGAATCAACAAGTCAGCACCAAAGAGCAGCCGGGGATACTCTCAGTAGCTCTCCTCTACCTGATCACAGTGTGTGTCTGTGTGTGGGTGTGTGTGTGTGAGTGAGTGAGTGTGTGTGACTGCTGGCCGGCGCCTGTGTCTGTGAACGGGATCCTGCAGGGGCTGATTTCACCGAGGCTCCTCCAGCGACGCAGCCTGTGTGAGTTTAACCCTCGCAGAGCCACAGCTAAGAGTATCTACATTAAACTGTGATTTTACTTTGTGCGGCAGTGTGTAGGAAACGGTGTTACAGACCTTCAAATATATTACTTCAGAAAGTTATAGTAGACATACAGCTATTCTAATAATGCTATTACGATGCACTGTTTGTAGTGGGATTATTGCAGATCAAATTTAGGCGACCACACACCACATGTTCCTATTGCAATAGGAGGTTTATGCCAGTTAAGTACTAAAAAGTAAAAATGCAGTAAACTACTATTAAGATTCAGACTTTTTGTAAGTGCTCATAGAAATATTATAATGTTTTTTTTTCTTGAATGAGTGAATGTAAATATGCTGTCATGACAAATAGCAATAATATACAATTTATCATTTAAGGAATGTCTGTTCAACAATATTTTTCACAGTCTTGGCAAAGACATGGCAAAGACAGTGTGGCTGGTTTGGTTCCATGAATCCACAAAACAGGAATCATCACTAAGGACACACAAACTAAGGCCAAATTTTACTGGGTGTGATTTTATCCATACTTTGATATGATCTTATCAAATCATGGGGTAAACATGAAACAAACTGGCCAGAACACTGAAATGTGAGTAGGAATAAGAGTACTTTTTTAATCTTACAATCTGTAGTGGATCTGCTCCTGCTAGCACATGTGATCAGCTGCTTTCCAAACCATACAAATCTAAACTTTCCACTCAGCTTCTCTCTGCAAACAGCAGGCATGTGTCAGTGTGACAGATGTGTGGCTGGCTCTGTTTACAGTACAGGCAGTCCCCTCATTACACTCATGTTCACCATAGACCCTTTCTCCAGAGTTCGTACAGTTCCTCAAAATGTCGTCAAATTTACAACGTATCATTATTTTTTGTGTTATTTTATGTTTTACTCACACAATACTTACATGGGGTGCACACACATTCATTTGTGGCTGTAAATGACCTTAACCATTTTAAAGAAGATGGAAAGACTCAAAGAAATTTGAAACATAATATCAGACATAATATATTATTTACATTTATTGTTAAATAACAAAATAATTACATAATGCATGATATAAATATAGAATACAAAAGTAAAAAGGGCATATAGACAGCTTATAAACAATGTGCATGTGCTGAAATGTACATAAAAATGTGTTTTGATGTTATCTCAAAGTCCTAGTGTGTATTCCTCGTTTTATATCGGACAAGCAAGTCTCCCTCTGGTTGCAGCATCCCAAATCCATAACGACCAGGATTTACGTCTGGCATCTGAGCATTAGGGTCACACAGCTCCAAATCAAAGTTAGTCAACACCATGTAGACAAACCTGGAGAATAAACGCAGATAAAACACAAAATTAGGACATTCATACAGAAATAAAAGGAACAAACTCCTACACTGTATACATTTTTGACCATTTATGTTGCACGCTAATTCAAGGATACTCACTGTCTGATGGTATTGATGGCAAACTGTTTTCCCACACAGCCATTGGCCCCTGCGCCCCATGGCATGGTGTAATATTTCAGCCGCTTCCCTCCTTTATAAAAATCTCTCTTCACTGATCCATCTTCATTCAGGAAGCGATTGTACCTGTATTTCTGGAAAAGAAAAAACACACAGCACAGGAGAGATGAGATGCATGAAACAATTAACGGTAAAATTTAATGACTGTTTGCTTGTTTTATTTATGGTGGATTTTTATAAAGTTGTCTTGTAGTGTCCTTCCCACACCTATTAGCTGTGTTTCTGTTCAAGTGCTCGGTTAATCCCTCAATGGTTCACAGCTCTGGGTCTGACCTTTCACTAGCTAATACAGGGTCAGCTTTGTGTAGGCATTGATTCCACCTTACATAAACAACTACAGATGCTAATTACACTTAAGTCTGCCTCCAACTAGTCCCTAAGACAATTACTACTATTCCTGTTGGCAGCACAGGTGGGTTTTGATGAAGTGGGGAGGTTGAGAACAGGAAAGCCATTATTTCAACAAGACAGCACTCCAAACCTGTGGCTCGTGGTAAATCTCATGGTCCATTTGAGGGCTGTTGAAGGGGAACAAACACACCCTGTCCCCTCTCCTCAGCAGGTACTCTTGGCCATCAGCCATGTGGAGAGTTTTTTCCTGCACTACCTCTCTGGTGATGAAGGAGGCAGCAGTGAGTCTGAGTGTCTCTTCCAAGGCACTATCTGGGAACGGGTAGAAAGAAAGGTTGTGAGCAACTGAGAAAGAACAAATACAGAGGTCATACGCATGTTTGTTCACATGCATTTCTGTGGCAGTCATTAAATTGCACATTATTCTCTTGATTTTGATTCATACAGTTTATTCATAAACAGCTAATTTCTTATTTTGTTTTACATTTTGATGTGCTTTTAGCTGTATAATTCCCTTTCAAATATGATATGGACATGATTTGTTTATAATATATTTTAGACTTTACACTTTATATGGACAATATGTTGCATTCTATACATGTATTTAACTGTAAATTCAAACTTTTGTTACTACCTCATCTTGTGGACAAAAAGAAAACCCTGCTACCAATAAATGCCAACCTGTTTACATAAATCTGGGATTGAGCCCTCACCAAACACAGGAGTGTTCACGGGTCCATCCAGCAGACGAGCCTCTGATGTTTCCGTATGTGAAATCGTGTTAAACTCCCTCCTAACTGCTGTCAGAGCCTCAGGATTGGTCAACAAGAAACCCAACAGCCAAAATGCAGCAGGACCCACATTACCCTGAAAACAAACAGACTCATATGAGCATGGTGATAAGGTTGTCTCTCTCACTCTGCCGTTGCATAGCGATAGCACAGGTGGTTATTTGGTAATAGCAAATAAGAACATCACATGACACCCATAGTACTAGTGATGTTTTACTAGAGCTTAAAAAAAGCACACATTTTTAATTGAATGAAAAAGTCTAATGAATTATTAGCACTGATGAGATTAAAAAGGTACGGCTTCCTTTAATGTGTCTGAGATGAGAAGAGCAGTGCTCTGGATAGTCTCACTACCAGTAAAGCACATCGCAGTAATGGTTTACTTAAAAAGGAAAGCCATTTGAAACCTGAGGTCCCCTGCCATCAGCCTGCATCCAAGGGCAGGACATTGTCGCTATTTAGTTTTACGGCAAACAACAGCACTGTCTGCCAGGAGTAGTTACATAAAATAGTAAACAATGCAAATATAATATAGTGAATAAATGACCATGCAATTTCCTTCTAAGTCACTGCAAATACACTACAAAGTCTAATTAATGCTTTATTTACTGAATATGTACATTGCTGATGACATAACTTCTGTCTCCATTAACATATACACCACAGATGTATCACAGATCTCAGTGTATGAGACCTTGCATGGATATAGAAATATTTTTCTGTGTGTTTGTACTAAATATTTACAACAGTTAGTTATTGCTGCTTTAATTCTCCCTTCTTCTCTGAATGTCCAAGTCGATCACGCAAAAACATGTTGACATCTGAAGTTTTGGGGGAATTGAAAATGTGACTCAACTACTGACTCAAAATTTGTAATCAAATGGAGATGCATCATGGTGACAAGGGCAAAAAAAGAAGAAGATGAATAAGCAGTCTGCAGGGCAAGGCAAATGTTGAAGTAACACCTTTGATACAATAAAGACGTCCAGCAGGACTATAGGCAAGACCATATGAGTCAATTCAGTTTGATGTGAGAAAACCACAAGTCAAGACCAACGAAAATACCATTCAAGACTTTTTTTTCCAGTGGGAGAAGGTGTAATTATAGTCTGACACCAGATCATTAAACATTCAATAAAGCAATGCAAAGCACATTGATTAATTATAGAAATTACTAATTTCACACACAGATCCTTTAGGAGAAACACATTTAACTGTGTACTATAGTGACAAATATTAATTAAGTTGTTTAATTGAGGTATGAAATGGTAAACATGACAAAAAGTAGTCTTAAGACTGACACTGTGTTCAGTTACAATCCTTTATCTTATATTCCTGAGGCTCTTTCTGGTTTTGCTGTGAAAGCAGAGGTAAACAGCACACTCAAGTGCCGAAGAGGAGTACTGCAACTCTATGTTGTTTGGAATTCAAGTCTCCTTGATTAAGATTCAGATTCAGATTCAGCTTTATTTATCCCCCGAGGGGCAATTCAGTTTCTACAGGCCCAACCTCACATAAACAAACAGCAATCAACAACATTCGTTCCTATACAACAATATCAGAGGAGGCGATAAATGACCAGCAGGGAAATAAAATACAGTACTACACAATACTATACTACTACAGCTGAATAAAGAATAACTGAATATATATATATATATATATATATATATACATATATTTATATGTTATTTATGTATATTTTATGTGCAAAAAACCCTGGCTCTTCACTTTGCACTTGCAATTTACTCTATTCAGAGCAACAATCTTGTGCAATATTCTCAAGCACTTTATTCAGCTGTTCTTTATTCAGCTGTATTAGTATAGTAGGAGTAGGGTTAGGGTTAGGGTTAGGGTTAGTACAAAGGAACCAAGGAAAAGAAAAAAGAAATCTATTCTGCATTCAGCAGCCTAATGGCAGAGGGAATGAATGAACTGGAGTAGCGGTTTGTCTTTCTGTGTGGGGGCAAGTAACGCCGCCCTGACGTCATTGGGAACCTCTCAGACAAAAACAACCTCACAGAAATGAAGCTGCATCAACTTAATCTGATTACGCAGGCACCTTGTTTAATCTCCTGTTCTGATCAGTAACTGAAATGGTTGCTTTGTACATCACGCCATTCTTCTGGCACCTCACTGACCTGTGTGGCCCAGAGTTGCATCAGTATAGCCCTCCTCTGCATCTCCTCATCAGCCCCCTCCTCCTGCAGGAGCCGCCTATAGGCATGAAGCCAAGGATTCGACCCTGAGTCCTCAGCCAGACCTGCTTGAGCCAAAAGCTCCCACAGCCTCTGCCGAACAGTCTGTGCTGTCCTCTTCTCCTCTGTCATACACAGATAATCATAAAGAAAGAGGTGAGAAAGTGAGTCACAGGTAAAACATCAATAGCTGATCTCAATCTGATTGTCAATGAATGAATGCTAGATCAATAAACAGATATAAATGTAGGCAAAAGTAGGAAGGAGAACAATATTTTTAGACAATCTTGTTTTAACAGGCACAACTGGAGGAGGTATGAAATAATATTGTGATTGGCTGACTATCCTGTGTAGTATGGGTGCAAAGGATGTGATCATCAACAATGACAATGTACACAAAAGAAGACTAGGCCTGGGGGTAGTAAGGTGTACGTAGTTAACTGTGTGTACGTAAGTTAAATCACAGTCTGTAGAGGACAGTGATGATGAACTATGGCTCATAAAAAACCTCAAAAAAAACCAAACAGACCTCTAACAATCTTAGACGCTATGTAAGCAACTGATTAGTTTGTGAAACTTGCCATGGCAACCACAAAACAAAGCTGAGGGAGCCTCCACTGATGATGTCAAAGCACAGAGGGAGACATGGTGATGAATGTTAAGAGTGATATCACAAGTTACATCTTCCCCTGACTCATGGCTTGTAATGCCAGTGACCTGTATCTACATTCATGTGCATCAAACTGGAGAGCCATTAAGAACACCTTATACCATTTAATCACAGTTCAATTGTGCTTTCAGCCAATTTTTCTTTGTCTGATTATCTCTATGCATATAAGTGGGTGTGTGACATTTTTTTAGCGGTTAACTGTGGGAGTTGTTAGTGTGCTATTACCTGGCTTCAATGTGCCCCTCGCCATTTTGGTTAAGAGATCATCAAACATCCGGTACTCCTTGTAGACTTTTAAGGGGTCTGTACTGTTGTTGTTCTGTTCCCCTCCAAAAAGTGTCAGGTACCCCGCCCTTCAAAGTAGAGATACAAAGTGTGGGAAAGTGTGTAAGACTCCAACTGATGAATGGCACTGATTTTTCTTTTGATGGAAAGATAACCAGCCCACATAGCTTTTCCATTTCAAAGCTATCACTGAAGAGCAGTTCCCTTTCAGCAGGAATTTTTCCATCAGCCCACGCAACATTAAGGATCTCCTCCTATACATTACCATCATATAGTGTTTCACATTCCAGATGTATTCTGGTCTGACTCCACTCTCTTCTTTGTTTACTAATGATACCTCATATCGTAAAAGTTACAAAAGACAAGCTACATTTTCATTCACATCTGCTCGGCTATAAATAGGTTGCACGTTCAACCACAAAGGTGTCCTCGAACATTTGCGTGAAAGATCAGCGTCATCCTACATTATTCTCATTGTGTTTACAAACAGATGACCACAGGATTGACTGGTGTGTAAACTGTTTATCTGAATGCCTTTGACATGCTTCCTTTAACATAGTGTGTGGGTGTACATACTTAAAGAGTGTGCCGTAAGAGAAGTTGAACAGCCCCTCCTCTTTCCAGTCTTTCTGGTTCCCTGGCATCTCAGCTTTCAGCAAGGCCTGCAGATGCCTGCTCATGGTGCTGTTGAGGGCAGTAAAGTTCCCTCCCAAGAAGTGCCTGCGGAGACAATAGGTGAGAGGGTACAAAGAAGAAAAGGTCAACTACTGTACAATCAAGGGGATTCCTGATAATCATCCTGCACTGAATGACAGTGTTGTGAAAATTGTGTAATTTATAACTGACACATATTACTAAAGATCACTTGTGAACTTAGCCCTACCTATGTTTCCCCTCAGGGGCTGTTGGTATTTAGCACATTTCTAGGTGAAGTGGTCACGCGAGTAGCAAGGAAAGGAGGGCAAAGGCAAATACACTTAACTGTGATGAAGTCTGACAGAGCACTGAAATATTGATTTTTAGAACTATTCTAACACTAGAATAATGCCTTTTTTTTCTCTGCAGTTCTCCATAATGAATACAAGTAGATCATAACTGAACAATAACAAAACAAGAAGCTCTAAAAATTGATTTGTAAAATGGGAAATGTGAACAGCCACAGAAAAATCCCCTGAAATGTTTTCTTTAGAAGCATACAGCTTTCCAAAAACAAACCTCACTTCCATATAACTTGAAAATGAAAATGAAAATATTTAGTGTGCGTGTGTGTGAGTATTAATTGATGAGGACATACTGTTTCATCATTGCTTTTTCTTTGGCTGGCTGGTGATATGGGAGTCGCAAGTTGAAAATCCTCTCCATGAGCACTTGTGCGTAGCGTGTGAAGTCCAGGGATTCGGAGTCATTGATTATTGAGTCATATGAATGTGGATCCAGCAGGACTGTCACGTAACGTCCAGCGACACGCACCTACACATGATGTCAGTGCAGAAGAGTATGAGATGCAGATATAATGCAGAGGCAGATGAGTAATGCATGCTTGTAACTACTTATTAGTTATAAATACAGAATGTTAAAAGCATTGAAAATGATCATTTACAAATATTTTGCATCACAGTAACACAGTAAATTGTGATTATGGTTATATAGCTTATATCTCACTACATTTCTCAACCATTACAATATCTGCTTAACCTTAAATGAAGACAAAACTAAATTATTTTAATTATTTTTAAGAAAATGACTTGTTAATATCACAAAAAATATAACATTTTGTATTTTGTTTCTGCATCTGTAAATTACATTTGGAGAGGTTGGAGTGCTATTAGTCTAGTCCAGATTATATTGTATGCCAAGTCTATTTTACACTTCACATACAGGACTTCTCTCTTCTTCTGGTGCAATGCTTTTATTTTATTTTTGGAATTGTATTTATTTCAATGTTTCATTTTTTAAGAACCTTGTAAAGACTTTGAAGCTCAACTTTAGGTCCAACAGGGAGGCCACATCCTTAAAGTGACACTAGACATTCAAAACATATACAGAATAGAGACTGTTTTGCCAAATGTTTGTCTTCTTTAAATTTCTTCTACTCACTGTGAAAATGTCGCCATGTTTCAGCTTCATTCGGTTCAAGAACTTTGAGGCATCTTTACCAAATTCAAGTGCGTGGCCTAACCATGGGATTACACCTTTGTCTAAAGGTGGCTCACTCTTGGATCTAAAGAAAAACATAAAAACAAAAAGGAAAACTGATGATCAAATAAATATAAGGGCAAATTGCTAATTCAAAAAGCTCTGTTTGGAACTTCATCCTGACATGAGTATTAAACATGCAGTCCTGGCCAAATACAACATTATCTCATTTGGCAAATGCAAAGTCCTTATTTTCTGCTAGTGTGTGTGTGCGTGTGTGTGTGCGTGTGTGTGCGTGTGTGTATGTGTGTGTGTGTGTGGGGAATCCTTTGTGGGTTTCCAGCTGCTATCAGTGTAGAGTGCAGTCTGTGTTTGTATGACAAATCATTTATCATGAGATTGTAGTTTGAGGTAAAGGTCAGTGTTAACAATAGCAGGGCTTAGCTGAAAAAATAGAATTACATCACAGATTTGTTCTTAATTTCTCAAAAGAAAAACAAAAGCCAGTGATGTGTTAAGCTTTCTTGTGACCCATCTATCTTTAGTAGTTTAACGCTGTAGTGGTTTAGCCACATTCCTTCAACCTGCGTGGACAGAACCTGAGCCAACAAAGATTAAATGGGTTTGCCTTAATACGATGATAAAACGCGTGGCAGGTCCTTGATAATTATCATTATCACAAAAGTATTGTTATTCAAGACCTGCTCTTAGTGACGTAAAATGGGTTTTAAACCAGTCAATGATTCACGCTATCATTTGTATCATGCACAATATACACTGGGTCAAAGTCAGACAAATATAATCGGAAATATTAAAAGGAAATTAAACAAACAAACAAACAAAAAAAATGTTTTCAGTATCATAAAGTTAAACTCCCTCTGCTTACCTCGCTCTAAGCAAATATACAATGCACACAGGTGACTTACCTGGTCCTGTGTGTGAGAATGAAATACAGCAGGGCAGCTTGACACAGCAGAAAAATGGTCCAAAACATCTCGTGTGTTTACTTCCGAGCTCCTCAGAGTCAATGCGCTCCAGTCATCCCTCACGCGCTCTTATTATGCGGAGTCCTCACCCACAATTGCGTAAGTGTCACCTCTTACGACGACAAACCAGCCCAGTCATAATATTTTGGCTGCTTGTTCATGATGTATGATTATACTTATGACGTAATCTAAAAAAAAAGGAGTAGGCCGATTGACTGGCATAAGGAAGTATAACGATATTAATGTAATTCCCATTTTACAGGTTATTCAGTAAGTTTATTTCTGGGAATTTGACTTTATAAAAAAACAGGAAAAGACATCAGATTTCACTGGAAATGCATCAAAATACTACGCCTACATTGCTCACACATTGATTTTTTTGTATTAACGTGTCTTGCACCAGAAGCTCCCAGACCAAATGGGCTTACAAGACACTGAAACAAAAGAAGAAAAGTATAATAATAACAAATGAAAACCAGATAACGCGATAATGGGCATTATAGCAACTAAACATATAGACCGTCCTGACGCTTTTTCCAGGTTCATATACAAGCAGAGTCCTCTGTTTGCAGGTGTAAAAATGTTAAGCAATTTAAGTTAAGCAAACCCGATTTACATCAAACTTCATAATGCAGATGGCACCAGTCTATAGATATGAGAAGAGGTGAACAAATTACAGTATTTCCCCAATTTTGGGAACAAAACTTCAAAGACTTTAGGTAAAGTTAAAGGGAGTATAACTGCATGAAAATGTTCACGTACACAACAATTATTAGTGTCACTCACTGTGAGTCACAATACACTCACTTCCTTTTTGACTTTGTCTCAGCTGATTTCAGCTTCAGTGTCCCACCTGTTGTGTGATGAGCATAAGAAATGGAGAACTGTGTGAACTGAATCAGAGGGAAGGAAAATCTGAACGTGAGATCTGTGGTTTCCCCCCCTTCCCTTTCCAGCAAGTCAAGAAGATAATATTCCTCCAAATTTATGAAAATATTTTTCAGCGTTTTTGTTTCTACTGAGGTTTTTTCCTCTGAATCTTAAATATGCCACAGACAAAGCAACCTAGTCACTGTAGTGTATTAAATGATTAATATTCACAACAATTGACTTTTGTTTGTATTGAACTTTATTAATCACAACAAATGGTAATGTGCAGTTTCTGCAAAGAGGAAACAGTGGGTGGAGAAAAGAACCATTAAACCGTTGTTGAATGTGAAAATAGCATTTCTCTCTCCAGGTAGCTTCTCAACCAAATGAGAAATACAAAAAAATACATTAAAACTGCTTGGCACACTAAACCAGAGAACCTGAACTTAAAAAAAGGTTAAATCAGCAAAGATAATATAAATAATGTTAATTATTCGGTTAGAACACTGGATGTGAATTAAGAGAGCTCCTTGTCATCCTTGTCATCCCCCTTCTCATGTGTGTTAACTATTCCTCGTGATTCATAGACATCTTCAGGAGTTTGGCCAAACACAGCTCCGGTCCGCTTGAGGAGGTAGACTCCAGCATGTAAACCCCCGACATTGACCCAAACAGTGTGTAACTTCCTCCACAGTCCGCCCATCCTTGAGATAGCCTGGAGAGACAACATAAATCTTGTGAGGGAAACCTAACAAATGAGACATTTGTTTTGTGTAAAATAAGATGTCTGCTTAGACAAATGCAGCTGCTGAGGTCTTTTCCATGATGCTGTGTCTAAACTGAGTTAAACTTGCCTCTCTGATTGTAGAGGGGTTGTTTAGAGATTATTTCAAGATTCAGAAATTGGTTGGAGCAAGATTTTTTACTGGAGGACCACATTAGCTTGTGTAAACATGATGGAGAGTTGTATAAACATAAAAGACACCAGCATTCCCAAATGGTAAAACCACCAACATTTTGTTTGTCCATTTCCAAATAAAGAAAACATAGCAAAACTGAGAGTGCCATTATGGTGGGCTTTTAAAGAAATTGACATATACACTCACCAAGCACTTTATTAGGAACACCTTTGCAATCCAACAAATCTTTTATGAAGCTTACCATATATATTTTCAATGTTTGTTGACATTATCAGAAAGGTGACAGTTCTGCTTAATGTTTATTACTGAGGTTCTAGTGGGTGGTGGTGTACTGGAGTACATTATATTAAAGAATGTTCCTAATACTTTGTCCAAACCCTTTAACATCTATGAGGAAGGCAAAATATATGAAAACATATAATGTGAGATGTGACAGGAGAGCTATGGCGAGGCTGTCAATCTGATCAAATATCAGGATGGTGTATACATCCTTAAACAGTTTAAACACAAATGTAAATAACAGGGCAAGAGACACTAAGTCAAACAGCAGGTAACCACAGAAACAACACCAAGTCTCAATGGTAAGCCTAACTAACCAATGTATAAACGGACTACAATCAAACCTTTTTAAGTTTGTTTTTACTATTTGCTGTCTGGAACACAATCATCCCTTTTCTTTGTAAAGTGGTCGACACACATCACCCTCTGTCTGTGATAAATGCCAGCGCTCCAGGAAAGCTGCTATTTTTAAAAATTCATCCCAACTTCTGTGCCTCAACTTTTTCTGTCTCTATGATGCCTTTGGTGTATGCAATGGGTGTCAAATGACGCAATGCCACAAGATATGGCCAGTGTGTTGCACTTTAGAGTTAATGGTGTTTACAGAGAGCAAGTTAAGTTTACAGAATCATGAAGAAATGAGGCTTTTGTTCACTCTCCTCTGGAATGTGGGCTCAGATAGCCATTTGTCTATATTGTGCTTATAGTTCAAAAAATGATGATGGAACATTAGAACATTTAAAATAAATAATAATAAAAAATAACTGAATTCTTTCTAAATAAAAAATAATAAAAAAATAAGTGCAGTCGTTAATGCAGTCCTTTAACTGAGGCTAAACCTGCAACTCAAGTCACGACATAAATGAATTCTTTTTAGTGAAAAAAAACAACACAAATGCAAATAAATGCAATCACTTAACCTGCCGCTCAAGATCAGAACATAAATAATTGAAAAAAGGAAAAACACTTCTAAGATAAATATAAATAAATAAATAAATGCAGGCAGGAGCTTAAAACTGAATCTCAACAGTTTATGGAGACTTGCTCACTATCATATTGGATGTATTGCCTCCTCAGGCTGCCACTGTCCACAAGCACGTTTTACACGTTGGGGGACCTTCTTCCTCCAAGCCGCGGCCGTCTCTCTTTTAACGGTAGCCAAAGTATTCCCATACAGCCGACTTGGTCCTTTTAAACAGGGGGAAAAGTTCGGGGGGCTCGCCTACATACAGCCTGCAGAGCTACCTGCTTGTAACAGCAGGGAGGAGGGGTACTTTACGCTGCAGCTGCACACGACCTGAGGGACCTCCGCTTTCTCTCTGACCAGACGTCACATAAAAAAAAACCCTGCACGGAAAAGTACCGTGACATACCTTGAAACCGGTAACCGGGGCTTGCCTAATTGCACATATTATATTGTGCAATGATATTGTACAGGTACAGACTGGTAAGAGGTGACTGAGTAGTCTGCCAGTTGGTGATGGTTGGCTGCTGCTGGTTAACAACTTCAAAACAGAACCATACTTATTACATTTATATTATTTTTTAGAAATGACCTGCATGGCAACAGGCTGCATATGCATAGAGTGCAATATTTAGTCTAATCTTGGCATGCCTCCACCTCAAACTTACTGAGGTGTGGAAATAAAAACAGAACCATTGATTTTAAAAGGGTGGAGATCATTCAAAACAGTAAAATTGCCCTTAGGTGAAACATGGCACTTCAATACTGCGCACTGTTTTAGTAGTAACACGAGCCAAAGCATTAGAGGACACTCAAGCAAAAATGCACCCAGCCCCATCAGCAGTTCATCATAATTACAATAGTGCTTTGTTAAGCAGGTACATCTGCCTGTTCTCATTACAGTGTAAACAAACACATATTTTGTACGGTTAACACCTATTTCTATTAATGTACATTGGAATAGGAAAAAAGGATGCACACATTTACCTTTTATAACTTTTTATCACTGATGTAAAGTGACACCTGTTAGGCATGCTGACCTTAATTGAAAAATTCCACAATGCACTTGTACATCCAGCTGGTGTATGTTGGTGAATCTATCTAAACAGGGTCAGAGGTAATCAAAAATGATAGTAATGTAGCCTTAAAGCGGAATACAGAAACACCCTTCAAGAATCTGTATTCCTTCTTGTTTCTGCATCATCGTCAGACTGGGACAAAAATGCGGAAGTGAGAACAGCAGAAGCTTGTAAGATGAGGCTCAACTTGATGTGTATTAAACTGTGTCATAGCTATTCATAAGAAAGCTGTCACTGTACTTCTCACTGTTAGAAGAGACACCAGTCTGCTGTGTCATTCGTAAACATCGCTGATAAACGTCAGAATCACATTGAATAATTACCAGTTAAAATTAAGTTTCAGTCTCACCTCTCTGACTGTCCACAGGTACACTCCCTCTGTCCCTCACTTTCTATGTCTTTCTCTCTCTCTCTGTCTCTCTTTTCAGCAAGTCACTTAAATTAGTGAATAGTAGTAGAATTGAATGTCCCCTAACCCTAACCCTAACCCATCTGCTTCACCAAAGCTGGGAAGCCTTCAACCTGGAAAGCTGGCTGATGGGCATGGATACAGATAATCCAGATGTGGGTCTGACCTGCATCACTGTTTGAGTTAAATTCCAGGAAATCAGCACAAAAGACCATAACTATGTGACCTATGACGCTTTTCCACTACACAGTTCCAGTACTACTCGGCTTGACTCTGCTCGACATGACATTCAACGTGGGCGGGGTCGTCATAGCATGGCTCCGGGAAACTGCAGTGACTTCATTTTATATGTGACACAAAACTCATAAACAATGGAGGACATGGAGGCTGTGGTGTACTTGCTGCTGTATGTGGCTTTCTGTCACACACAAGTATGAATCTGGTGGAATACGCGTCATCTGTCAACAGCTATATTAGTAAGTGTGTTGACAATGTTACCACCACCAGAACAATAACTTTCCACCCTAACCAGAAACCCTGGATGAATGCAGTACGCTACCTGCTGAAAGCCCGGATCTCCATTCAGGTCCGGTGAAGATCTGGCACTCAAGAGCAGAAAGGAGAAAGCTGGTGGCAGGTACAAAGAGGGCACAATCCACTTATGGTCTCAAAATCCAGGGTCACTTCTCCTCAAACCAAAGAGAATGTGGTTGGGCATTAAGAGCATCACCAACTACAACAAAAGGGAGGTAGTGTCCCACAAACCCGTCTCCACCTGATGCCCTAAATTCCTTGCATGTTCGTTTTAAGGAGTCCAACACCACCCCCTCGTCCAGGCTCACACTTCCACCAGGTGAGCTGCCTCTCAGCGTGACAGCAGTAGATATGAGGAGGATCCTGCAGTGGCCCAGACAAGATCCTGGGCAGATACCTCAAGGAATGTGCACACCAACTCTCAGAGGTACTGACAGATAGGCATGGGCCGGTATGAAATTCTGACGGTATGATAACCTTAGGTAAAAATATCACGGTTTCACGGTTTCACGGTATTATGATTACGGCTATAAAATGTGATATTTTGAAATGTCTGTATTTAAAAACAAAAAAAAAGTTTTTTTTCCCATTGAATGGTCTTTTATTTTTAGTAAATATGTATTTAAAATAAATGATAATGAAAAATAACTGAATTATTTCTAAATAATAAAAAAAGTGCAGTCCTTCAACTGAGGCTAAACCTGCAACTCAAGTCACGACATAAATTGATTAGTTTTGTGAGAAAAAAAACAAAATGCAAATAAATGCAATCACTGAACCTGTGGCTCAAGATATCAGAACATAAATAATTGAAAAAAGTAAAAACACTTCTAAGATAAATATAAATAAATAAATGCAGCAGGAGCTTAAAACTGAATCAACAGTTTTTGGAGACTTGCTCACTATAGGATGTATTTCCTCCTCGCGCTGCTACTGTCCGGGACCTTCTTCCTCCAAGACGCGGCCGTCTGTCTTTTTACGGTAGCCGTAGTATAAATACAGCCGACTTGGTCCTTTTAGACGGGGGGAAAGTTCGGGGGGCTCGCCTCCTTCAGCCATCATACAGCCTGCAGAGCTACCTGCTTGTGACAGCAACCGGAGTACGGGAGGGGTTGTCTTTACGCTGCAGCTGCACACGACCAGGGACCTCCACTCTCTCTCTGACCAGACGTCACATTAAAAAAAAACCTGCTCATACCGCAGGAACGGTATGACGGAAATTTTTAGTGGTTTTGAAACCGTGACTTTTTCATACCGTGGTATACCTTGAAACCGGTAACCGGCCCATGCCTACTGACAGACATACTCAACACCTCACTGTCCCTTTGTCGCAACTGTCACAGCCTGCCTGAAGACTTCTACCACCATCCCTGTTTCTAAATGCTCCACAGTTTCATACCTGAATGATTACCACCCAGCCCTCAAACACTGGTGAACAAGTTATCAGCACTCGGAGTAAGATCAACATATATACAACTGGGTTCTGGACTTCTTAACAAACAACCCCCAGACATATCTGGGGGTGTGCATAGCCACCAAATTCACCTGGAGCTGCTACACAGCCAGCATAGTTAAAAAGGCCCACCAATGCCTCTACTTCTTGAGGAGGCTGAAGTAGGCAGGACTGAACACCACAATCCTCACCTCCTTCTACAGGTGTGTGGTGGAGAGCATCATCACCTCCTGCATCACTGTGTGGTATGGCAACTGCACAGCCGCAGAGAAGGGAGCACTACAACGGGTGGTTAAGTTGGCACAGGGAACCACTGGCTGCAGCCTGCCCACCATTGCAGACATCTACATCAAAATATTCAGGGATAAGGCCTCCTGCATCATGAGAGACTCCACCCACCCTGCACATGAACTGTTTGCCCCCTTTCCCTCAGGCAGGAGGTTGCATAGCATCTGGGCAAGAACCACCAGGCTGAAGAACAGCTTCTTCCCAAATGCTGTAAGACTGATGAACTCCACCACACTGCCTTGTTGTATCATCACATACACAATGAGCTGCTGTAATGTGAAGATTTTCTGACCGTACACTGCACTGCTCACCTCTATTTTAATTTGTTCTTATTTTATTTATTTTTATTATAGATGTTCTTTATTTTATCATATATTTGTGTATATGTATGTACGTAGATATTTTGTATATGTTTATATGTATGTTTATTAGGGATATTTACTTAAAAATGTAATATTGGGAAGTATTGGTTTTTATAACCAATGTTTGTTCTGTAGGCTTCAGCATTTCCAAGCCTGCATGAACGCAGCATGGCACATTTACTGGTGTGCGCTTGACTTTTAACAACAACAACAACAACAACAACAACAAGCTACACTCGTGGGTCACTAACCGTGGCTAACAAGCTTGCTCGCCGGGTGCATGAAGTAATATCTGTGGTTTGGAACTATTTCCAAGTGTGTCCTGCGAATAGAAAATCTTCAATTTGCAATGACTGCAAAGCAGCATAATAAATATGGCAGTGCCATATTGGCACTTTTTTCCATAACTTAAGTTGAAGTTGTTCTCTTATTTTGCACAGACAGTGTTTACATTTGGAAAGCCATGTTGCATTTATGTATGCATCCAGCGGGGCATCACAATAAAATTAGGATAATGTCTTAATTACACAATAGGAGATATGTTATGTTCTTACCTAACAGTTTTGGTGTAAAGAGCCTGCATATATTGGTATCGGGTGATATCGGAATCGTAAATTAAGAGTTGGACAATGTCGGAATATCGGATATCGGCAGTAATGAGTCTCAAATACCATTAATTTGAATGAGGAAAGTCTAACGCAGACAATGCCAGTAAAAAAAAAACTTAGGTTAATCCAGCCAAAAAGTTGAACCAGGCTTAATTTCAACTACAACGTAATGCAATGTCATCCGGCAAGGTGCTGCACTGGCTAATTGCATACATGCAAGTGCACATTGCTGGTGGATTACTTTTTAACAGATTTGGCATCAAATTCACAGATCCATTACTCAAATGGGAGTTCCTACATCGTATTTCATGTCACTCTGTTAGATGGAGCAACACAAACCCATAAACACAGCCCCTGGCATTGTTTCAATGCAGGACAGCTTTCAGTCTTCAGTCCCTCCTCATAAATTATGTTGTCTGCCAACAAGTGTAAATATAACGTGTGCAAGCATGAATTGTTAGCAATGGCAGGAAAGGACTGATACTGTCACTTATTTCAAAGTTCTCATGGAATTGTAGTTTCCTGAAAATCTTCAGTAATGTCTTAGCTGAAAGATTGGACACAATTACGGTACCTTTGTAAAGCATTTCTTGTCCTGTGTCAACAGAACAGCCTTTCCTGAGCCTGGTCTGCACACACGGGCCATTTCTCTCAGACAGGAGGGGTAGAGGTCCCAATTCTTCTTCCTGGAGCCCATTCTTCAAGAAAACAAAAGATGACATCTCATGTTCTTTATGTTAACACATCTGTAACCAACAGATGAAGCTTCAAATTCAGGTAGACTCAACTTTGGCTGGGCTTTAATATCATTATCAACAATATTAACTTATTCAGTATGACCTATAGGTAGTTTCTAATTACTCATGTACACCACTGTTATGGTACCTCTTCCCAAAGGGCATGTCAGTGATGATAATGTCAACAGAGCTGGTCTTTATGGGTAAATTGCACAGATCCCACTGCACCGTGTCAATGGGTAATCCAGATACACTGTTTAAAGACAAAAAACATGATGGTGATCATAATTTACACATAAATGTATCCCAACAAATCTTCTTAAAATTCTATTAAGGTGTTCAGCTGTTCATGCTCACCTGCCCATTTCCGCCCTCCTTTTCTGAATGTGACGTGTATTATTGACTGTGCGATTAACTGCCATGTCATTGTTGTCACCGGCAATGTAGAATGAACTAGGAAATTCGATAGCGCCCTGGTGAAGAAAACCATGAAACAATTAGTAGTCTGTGGTTTTGTTATTATTTAAAGCCCTCCTCCTGTAATCTCATAAACCAAGGATTCAAACATGTGTTAACTAAGGACATAACCAGATGTGACCAACAGTTAAATCCAAGCTACAAAGGTTTGATTATAAACCAAAAAAGATTGATGATAAGGAAGCTTATATGTTCCTGATCTGAAGATTGCAAATAACAAGCAGAGGTCTCTGCAAACCCACAAGGTAGCTGATCTTTTGAAACTTGCATGCATCAATCTGTATTTCACCCATGGAGGCCGATGTGATGACACTAAATAAACTGTGAACAAATCATGACCGGACAGACAGTGAGTCCGCGCACAGAAGTTGAGTCTTACCTCCAATGGTATCGTTCCAGTTCCACACATTGGATCAAGTATAATATCTGACGCCTGCGGTTTACACAGCCTGTCAAATGACAATAAGGTATAGATATTAATGGTAAATGTATGTACTTGAATGGATGTAGAAGGTTTAAATCAAGTCAGCTGCACTCTGAAAAAGCTTTTTCGGTTCTTCAAAAGAACTTTTAACTTTAAAATAACTTTTTTTCTACCAAAGTAAGGCAAAGCAAATTACATTTTTGCATTTTATTCAGCCATACACACACACAGCAACCAATACTGCAATTTAAGGATGACCTGCTCTGCCTCCTGAGCAACAGTCCCCTCAAATATATACAGTATATGACACCAATGCAAGATTAAATATTGTACAGTTATATTTATTATTTTATATAGACATATATATTATTATATACACTCCTTTTATACATGTTAATGCACAAGTGAATATTGCACTTACATGTGTCTCAATGCACTATTAAAATAATTGCACATGCTGATTGTTTCTGCTGTATGAACCATAAAGCACCGTCTTATCAAAACCATGTTTAAAACTATTTACAGTTTTAAAAGTGATAATTATAATACACCACAAGCCTTAGTTCTGGACCCTTTGCTACTCTGCTTCATACAAACATCTGGCTTATCACCAGTGTGATCAATATACCCTTTATAAACATCAGTTATATTTCTGTATCTGTGTGGTTTCAATAATCGCATAAACAGTTATTCTAGAAGAAATACACATTTTAGATGAAACATAGGTATCAAATAGGTCTCAAAACTGAATTTAATATGTGGGCAAATCTTGTATTCAGCAGTCCGAATGCACACTATTTACAACCCATACTCAACAGTAAATACTTTGATCACTTCTCTGTGACAGGCTTACAGTATAATTTAGAGATCATTTAAAACATTAACACAGAAAAAAGCATTTTAAGTAACCACATCTTAGTAATTTACAAAATGTGCTTGTTGTCAGGGATGTTAGCACAGCTGTGATTTTGTTTTGTTATGACTTAAAACAGGTATGTCACATTCCATAAAGGCAGTGTGGCTGCAGGTTTTTGTTCCAACCAATAAAGAGCACATGACCATTTCTGGAATCAGTTTGACAAGCCTGCCTTAAAACAAACATTGTGTGACTTGTAAATTAATCTCAACAGGGAAGAGTTTTTCTTGGCAAAGATGCAAGATATATGTTTCTACTCATTCAGGGAAAACAAGTCATCCTTGCCTTGGTGTCAATTTAGTCATGGAATAAATTTTGTCCAGCTCAAAAAACAGCTAAATAGGACAACAGTACAACTCAGGCCTGGACCGTAAAAAACGGTATATAAGTTGCACCTTAAACACGATTTTTTTCATTGAAATGAGGAGTGCGTCTTATATACCGGTGTGTCCTATTCACCAGTAAAATACAGCGAGAGGTTGGATCTGGATATGATTAAAGGCATGTCAAAAGGCATCCACACTAATGAAGTATAACGTCCAATAAACAGCACCTGTAAAGCATGTGTGTGCCCTAGCTGTGTCTGCAGCTAATTCAAATAGATAGGCTGATTGATATACTCCCCTCGCAAGGAGTAGTCCTAATCCAATGCTAGACAGTTAACAGACCATTGTAGTTCTCAAAGGCTGCGTTCACACTGAAAGCCAAAATCCAATTTTTAGCTAATCTAGATTGGAACCAGATGACTCTTATGAAGTCTGAACAGTCATGAATCACATGAGATCCGATTTGCAAACCAGATTGAAACCACCTTTGGGAGGTAGTTTCAAATCTCATTTGGACAGATGTGCCTAAGTCTGAACAGCTCCAAACACTCATATCGGATTTGACTGTCCGTGATGCAAACCGGAGTGCGCTGCGTTAGTAGATCAGCTTGCACATTTATTGCAGGTGATGTCAAGTTTGCACACGTTTTTACACACGCAAACCTAAGAGAATACTCTGCTCTGCAACTGTTGCTTTCGAAATAACCAAAAGGGGGCACTGCCGTGCATGAAATTATGTTAATACTCAAACAAAAGGAAGAACAATTGATGAGCTGTTACTGCTGTGTGTAGGATGGGAAAATAAAAAATAAAAGGAGGGGTTCACCAGCGAGTGTGTTTCAGAATTTACAGACCAAACTGACCCGCATAACGACACACAGTATGAGCACAGATCTGAAGAATAAAAGATTCACTAACTTTGTTGTTTTTCCACTGGATGGAACAGAGGATGATGCTTTGTTTGATTCTGGGACTGACACAGAGGCAGAGGACAATGCGCTTGGTGAGACTTACTGCGACTTGGGCACAATATTTGCGCACAGCGACAGCTCTGATGAAGAGTTTTTGGGACTCGAGTAAGCACACAGGTACACACTGTATCAAATATGTAAAGTTACTGGGTAATTTTAAAATAACTTAATTGAAACTCATAGCCTAATCTGAACCAGGTCTGACCTGTCCAGTTCAGTTAAGTAAATCATTACCAGACAATTAACCATTAACCCGACTCACTGTTTCAGGTGTAATATTTGTGTTTTGATTGTGTTTCTAATAAAAGTAAACTGAAAAAGTTTTGGAGTATAAACATATGTGTTTATAAATGAATGACTACTGGTTCATTCAAATAAACCAGTCTTTAATAGAGAAGTGTTTTTCCCAGCATGGCACCCCCCAAAATAGACTGTGTCTTATACATCAGTTTTTTTTAAATTTATTGGGGTATTGCTACCAAAATGTAGGGCGTCAAGACCAAAACCTATGGTGCAATAAAAATAAGTGGTAATTACATTGTATGAAGATGGTATACAATAATAATATAGTGTATTGAGAAACAGTACAGTGTTTATTAAAACTGTGCACTGAATGTCTGACTTTTCCATAAAATGCTGTCTGATTGATGAATTATTGCTATTGTTTTATTTTAATAATAAAATGAAGTCAATAAATGGGCCAGGGGTGATCAAAATTAATCTGAACAAGTTTCAACACCAATGCAATTGGCAGCATCTGTGTCTGAGATCATAAGAGCGGCCACAAAAATGACTTAAAACACGTTTGTCTGCAACATCAGAATTTCCTGATTTGTCTGTCGGCTTACAGGAAAGTGTGTGTGTGTGTAATGTTGATCATTCATAGTTATGTTCGTTACGCAATGGAAGAAATAAATTGATGATGAGTGTAAACAAAAACAAAGCGTCTCCTGACGTCTCTACAGCAGAAATAGAATTTGTCAAGCTGCCAAATATCAGTGACTGACTGATCATTCTTATAAAAAGCTGCCGGAGAAAATAATTTTTTTAAATTAAAAAACTTAAAAAACAACGTGAATTAATACTTACACTGTACAGTGTTTAGCTGCGTGTGCTTATCACATTATCAACAGTTATTGTTAGCTAATGTTAGCTGTTAATGTTTATGTTACACATATATTTGTGGGAGTGGGAGAAATCTTGCGATACTGTTGATGACCAGCGTGGTGATGGAGACTCTGGCAAATGTTGAGTCTGTATATTTGTTGCATGGTGTGCAGTTTTAAATGAGACAACCAACCCTGCCATGTGGAAGACTATCAAGGAAGCCGAGCTCACAACTAATACCCCACTGTCATACATCCTTCAGCTACAAAACCACCTACCATCATAAACCCCTCATGATCCTATGACCGCCCCCCCCCCCCCCCACACACACACTGCACACACAAAACAAACATACACCCACATGAATCTACAAGTAAATTAAAGTAAAATAAAGTAAAAAAATGAAATAAATTACTTCATTCTTTCCTTTTCTTTTATTCCTACTTTCCTTCTCTTTTCTCCTTCTTTCCCTTATTTACTCCCCCCTCACCCCCCCCCCCCCCCCCCAAAAAAAAAAAAATCATCCCTCTGTCCTCTTATCTATCTCTCCCTATCTCTCTCCTCCTACCTTGCTCCACATACGCCCTCCTTCTGCCAGAGTCCTGCCCCTCTTGCCGTCCACCAAGCTCCACTAGAGCTATTCCTCCAGGCTCAAGACAAAGTATCGTATCGTATCGTTTAAATGAGGCAATTGGCACTATTTTTTAAGGGTACAACAGTCAGTTCCAAACAGGGCATGCGAAATGGACCGTGTGAGTAGTTTATTTTAGAAGCAACATTACTGCCACACTTTGGGGTATCCAAGGCATTGGCTGTTTGGCTGTGGCATAAAATTCCTGTTCTGTCTGACAACTGCGCTGTTTTTTTGGCTATTATGCATATATGCATATATTATGCATTCACACCAGATCCAGCTATTTGAAAAAAACACCTCCCATTCAGTTGAAGCACACTTGGGCTGCTGAAATGTTGACCGTATGGAGTGCAGCAAAAAAACAAACAAACAATAAAAAAAAACACAATCGAAGATATTGAACCAGAATCAACTTTTGCTAAAACACAATCTGATGTCACATGGCAGTGGCCAATCACATAATCCAGCAATCAGACCAAAGACACCCACGAGAAGAAGAACCTTTTTTACCGTCAAGCAGAGCTGTACAACCCTGCCATTAGGAAATACATGATATTACGGGGGTGGACATTTCTCCTCCTTTGATATTGTTAAAGTTAGGCTTTGCTGCTCGCTTCCCGACTCATTTTTAAAAAGATGAGAAAAAACAGACAGTGCAAGTTAGCTGACAGCTTGAGAAAAAGAGCAGCAGTAATCATGTGAGCTAGAGAATGACTGAAAAGAGGGAGTGACTCAGAGAAAATAAATCATAATTTTTTTATTGTTGTCCCCTTTCATCGTGTGGTTGTGTCTATTTGTGTAACTGGGACTAAGCAATAAGCAGTCTTAAGCAAATGACAAAATGTTTATGTACCTCGAACCCTCACAGCTACACACAAATTCAAAGAATAATTTGAGAAAGATAACTGAGATCACATGGTGTATGCAGTAAAAAGGGTAAAAAAAAAAGAGGAGTTACCTGAGCATGCCATAGCACAGGGTAGGCCGAAGAGTGGTGGGTCCAAAGTGACTGATATTTCTCTTGTGAAGACTCTCCTCAGTGAGTGCGATGCCAAACACCACCTCCTGATTGTGTATGTTTAGTAAGACCTACAGTACAGGGACATTCAAAACATGATTATACATATAATGTTTTATATAAAGCAGAAATGTCAGACAACAAAATGTTTTAACCCAAAATGATCTGGATACAAATAAGTTACTTTTGTTACATATTTTTGAGTTCTGGGCTCTTGAACAAGCAATTTGAAGATGTCAACTTGAGGTCTAAAATTAATAAATTATTAAATAAATAAATGATTATTATTAAAATAATAAATTGCCATTATTTTTACTATTTTTGACATTTAATACAGTCAATAAAGGACTAATTGAGAAAATAATCAGCAAATTGCTTGATAATGAAAATAATTGTTCATCGCAACCTTGATTTTATTGTTCAATATCTTCAGTACACTGAAACTTGAAAACATGAGCAATTAACTTAATATTAAAACAATGCATTTGAATACCTGATAAAACAAGAATTGGTACTAGAACTATGAACTAAATGTCTTTGAATTTGCTTCAGACAAAAGCACAAATGTGATGTAATGACAAACTACATTTTAGTAGTCAAACTACACACACCAGTTCACTGTGATCATATCACTGTGATACAATGCTGAAGCCAAATGTGGCATTTTTTAAACTTGTTGCATTGTGTTAGCGGCGGTTAATCTTCATGGGAAACGGTAACTGAAGGAGCTGTTATTGTTTCTTTTGTTACTCATAAACTAAGCATTACGTTACACTCTGCAAATTTATCTCGTTTTTTTTGGCTCGTATAATGTTATTCACTTTGTGTCAGTCCAGTGTGAACAAGTGTGCATACCTCAATGTCAAACTTTGTCATGTCTGCTTTCCACTGAAAGAATTCTTGTACGGCCCCACCAAAGTCTCTGGCTGCCTCATTAGAGGAAAAGCTGTGTTTGTCACCGGCTCTGTTGCACGTCACACGAAACTTGAGTACTTTGGCTTTGGGTGCCGCATCCTCTGAGTCCTGCGTGCTGCCTTCTATGTCAGGTGTGTTCTCCGGCTTCGTTTGGTCTTCAGCGGCCTCAGGTAGCTCTTGCTGCTCAGTGTCAGCCACGGTTGCGTCTGTGGTCTCGCTGTTAGGTTTTACTTTGTTGCCATTTCCTCTCCGATGGGCTTTTCTCTTCTTAAGGGTGCGGTTTAGTTTCCAGACCTCTAGGGCATTAGTCCAGGGGAGTTTGGAGGCAAGCTCCTGCAGCTCCGCCAAAGTCTCCTCCTGTATAAAACACAGTGATTGTGACCCTGATAACAATGCATACTGTATGTGTTTAACATCAGCTACAACAGAGTAAAGCTGACTGTTACCTTTGAGTCTTTGAACTGGTAATGATCATATTCCTCAACCACAACAAACAGGTTGTCCACAGACCTCAGAAGATGAACCTGCAGAGAAAGACAGACAGACATAGACAAGTCATATTAGAGCTGCAACGATCAGTCGATGATCTATTAATTATTCATAACCTATTTTGATCATTGTTTAATCGATTGTAAGTTATTCTTTAAAGAATAAAGTTACATTGCTGTTCACAACTCTAGTATCTATAATATAATACAGTGCTAAGGCTGGGCGATTATGTCAAAAATCAAAATCACGATTAAAGGTAGAATATGTAGAATGAGCAGAACAACGCCATCTAATGTCTCGAGATCGTAGTCGCAACAACCAAAAAGTAATTCCAGCAGTCGGGTTGCCAGGTCCGATGCCGGATTTTATTTTAGCTCTAACTCTGTAAATATACCACTTTATCCAACCTTTTTAGGCGAGAAAGTAGCCCTTTAGATCCACAATGTGACGCAAATTTGTCCAAATAACATCTGCTTAAAGTTTTGTTCCTGCGAATTCGGAGCCACTCAAGTTAGCCGTAGCGAGTAACGCACTTCCGGTCATTTTCACAAAATAAAACACCCGTTGCCTTTTATTATTAAGAAAACCATAACGATAGAGTTGGTGCTTTTATTTTGAAAACAGGAAGCGAACATACCCTCGCCGTAACTGACTTGAAACCACCGAGGTACATTACATTGTAACATGCCAGTGGGAGTAGCAGCAATGTCTCTGCATGTACTTCCTAATCCTAAACACCGATTGGCTTGTGTGTGGTGTCGTCAGAAGCAGAAGAGGCTCACGGTCGTAAACATCTAGTCACGTGTAGTCTGAGATGGACGCGCAGGTCAGGAAATGACGTAAACGGACCGTATATGGTTTGTTATTTGTGTTATTACATTACGTGTTGGACTAAATACATGGACATATTGAGGAAAATATTCCGGTTTTATGGAAACGGATTTCATATTTCACAAGAATGGATACTTGGCGAGCTGTACATAAAGTCCTGTGTCATAAGATGATCGTTGTGGATAAAGGGAAGACTTTGAAGGTATGTAGGCATTATAGCTTTTCTCACTTAGCTGAGTGGCTAGCCAAGCTAATCGCTAATACTATTACGGCTGTGAGCAACCATATAAGTCGTGAGTGGTCTTGAATGAATCAGAACAATCTAAGCTTTCCAACAATGTACGGCATGAGTATATATGTTTAAGGGTTGGTGTTTAAAACATTCAGAAGAACGTGTGGCTACCTCCTAACATCCGTTCCGTCCCGTGAACGGAACAGCGTACGTTAAGAGGTTAATGATCAAATATCAAAATCCGAATAGCGTCAGAAAGTCAACCCACTCTCCACATTTCCATTGCTACCGTTTTGATACTTCATGGTACACAAACAAATAGCATCTCATATGAAAGCTAAGACCCTGGCGAGTTCAACAGTACCACTATTATTGCGCTAAAAACTCAGTGAACCAGCAGCATACAAAGGTAAACAACCACTTATTTACAGCGACTAACAGATATTCTGTCTTACCTTCGAAGTTTTGTGATGAAAAGTTGTACTTGAGAGCAAAAAACGCTGGTTTTAGTAAGTCCAACACGGCTGTGTTTGTTTACAACTCCATTTCACCCAGTGCCAGCCTACAGTAGCTGCGCCGGTGTTGTATCGAGATGAGTTTCCCCGTCCCCAGCGCGCTTCCTTCGCCGTTCGGGCCATTTCGGACGGGGGCGGGACTAGGGGAAACTCATCTCGATACAACACCGGAACAACAGACAACCCTGGCAACCCGCAATTCCGGCCGTCAAAAATTTTTAAAAATATTAATTCAGACTAAATATTTTTTTTTTATGGAAAAGCAATACTTTCATTCTGTACCCCTCAAAACGCCCCGTGGCTGTATTTTTTTTTTTTTTTAAATATAGCTTTTAATAAATATTCTACATATTCAACCTTTAATTGAACTTTTAACAATTTCTTTGAACTTTGAAAAGATCATAGTTTGGATTAAAATGATCACTGGAGACAAGTTTTCAAATTCCTTAAAGATACGCAACCTTTACTGTCATGGCAACAGTGAACATTTTCTGATTTGTTTAGTCCGCTATGACAATAAACGGAATGTCTTTGGGTTGTGGACTCTTGGTTCAGACAAAACATTTGAAGGCATCATCTTGGGCTTTGGGAAGCAGTGATAGACATTTTCCACCAAGTTATAAACCCAACAACAAATCACTTACTAGAGATGATTGACAGATTAATCAGTAATAAAAATAATAGTTAGTTATAGCCCTAAGTCAGACAGATTTTAGATGCTTTGGAAGAGTTTCTGTGCATGCACCTGTTTTTATAGTATATCACTACTGGGCTCCATATAAACAGTAATAGAAACTACTATTGTTCAGTGTCAAAGTTTCCTCTGTAAATAATGCAATTTAACATTTAGAAACACTCATGCATTTTCTCTAGATCTCATCTTACCTGGAAAAGCTTGTCAGTAGTTATTGGAAAGTATATACGACCACGATCTTTGCTGATCCTCACATCGACCCCAATCTTCTCCTTGACCTCCTCTGCAGCAGTGTGTTCAAACCCTGTTGGCACAGTTGCCCCAATGGTGACAGTGATGATGGCTCCACCAGTGGCATCAGTCTCAGTGGAGGAATTATCGGACAGATTTGTCTCAGGATGCTGCTCTGCAGCTCCATCTCCCTGTGAAGACATGTCTGTGGGCTGCCTGCTTCTCACTTGACACACGAGGTGTAACTGAGTAATATGTGGGTGACAGCTGGTGCCAGTGGGTCACATGTAAGCCTTGAAGAGAGACAATTTAAGAGTGAGCATTCAAACTAGGGTTGGCCAATATATCGATATTGTGCCAATATCAGTATATCATTATATTGGATCGTGGTAGGGCATAAGTGTTGTTATTTCCTGGTTTGGTTTTAAAGGCTGAATTACAGCAAATTGATGTAATATTCTGAAGGGTTCTAGCTTTTAAATGATTTGTCTTCACACGCATCACATATATCCACATAGCTGATTATTTATCAAAAACGTAATTGTGTAAATATTTTGTGACAGCACAAATAGCCATCCCTGCAGTACTGTCGCAATATCGTTTTAGTATTAGATACAAAATATCAGCATGGTATTGTGTCTATGTTGCCCAGTCCTGTCAATACCGCACGTTGTTAAAACCTGGAATAGAGGAACTGGTGAGGGAACACAATATATCAAATAACAGCTTCCATGTTAACACGAGTTTTCGTACTAACTCGTGTCAACATGGAAGCTGATCATTTGAACACTGTAAATAAATATAATACTAATGCTGAAGGGGTCAGCGTTAAGTTAGGTTAGCTGGCTAACGTTAGCTTCTAAAGGCTAAAAAAAAAGTTGTTACGAAGAAATACCAAGGAAGACACCGTTATTTATTTTACATGAAGCTCTTGTTACATCATTATAGTGTGTTTATGTTATAAGCCCACCGGTTGAACTGTCGAAGCTGAAGTCAATCTTGTGAAGGTTTAGTTGGTTTCACTAAACTTGCTAACTGGATACGGACCAATCTGTCAGACACGCGGTGACGCTTCTTTCCGCCGACCAGAAATAACACGAGGACTGTCGGCTGTGACCCTTCAGAATAAAACCCCGTATCCACACAAATCTAGACTGACCACAAAGACCAAGACACTGTGGTGACACTTTGGATAAACGACGTCCCTGAAGGTCTGCAATGCGATGTGAACAATATCTGCAGATAAATATGAATGTCTGTTTATAAAGGAAGTTAAAAGGAATTTGTATCTTTGATTTAAATATTTATATACATCTTTATGACTCTGGCTGTAGTAAGCCTGTTAAATTAGATGAGGTGCCAGATATGGTCTACCACTCTAGTCAAGAAAAAGTTCAATTTTGTTGTTTTTCCTATAAGAAATCAGATGCTATAATATTTAAATAGCCTACTTATTCACGCTACAACTATTTTAAATCTGAAATGATTTGTTTTATTCTGAAGGCTAGGCAACCAAACAGGAAATTGTTGCTAACTCAACTCATCTTGCACTGGATGACATGTGTCCTCATTCATTTTCATTGGCTATTACTTCCGGGTACGTCTTTACCACAATTCATCGACAGAGGGCGTCATGATATAATTTTTGAGCAGAGTGGAACAAAACCATTCACTCAACATGTAAACAACAAATTACAGAGAGGCTGAATAAATGAAGTAGTGCATGAAAAGAGAGAGGCAGTGTGCAGTATTGTTTTGAACACTATTCAACCCCACACTGGAGGGTTAAGAGGGGTGGGTGTGGATAGAGAAACAATGGAGCATCACCATCCCCTTTTCCTTATATGTCTGTCTGTAATTATTGGGTATGGGTTGTTATTCACATTTAACCAATGATTGTATTTCATTGTGTGGACATAGGGTTGACAGAGCTACCCTCACTTTTTGCTTGATATCATTTCCCCCCTGATGTTTCTGTTTATTACAAAAATAACATAAGTAAGGTGAAACTCCACTTCAGTTAAACTTATATCACACTAGTCAACCATAGGATCAATACAAGGCCAAATTTCAGTCTTTTAGTGGGTACAATATCGGTAGTGGGGATTAGAGTAACTGTCTTCCCCTCTGTGACACATCTCCTTGTATGATAATTGCACCTCTGTACAGGAAATAACAGTTTAAACTTCATGTGGGTGCTAAATATCATTTTCTGTCCATCAACAAACACCAGAAATTTGAAAATAAAACTGTTCTTCTTATTCTTTTTTTAAACCGGTTTCGTTATTCACTCTGGTTAAGTTTATTTGTATATCACCCAATCCTGATTACAAGACAATGAAGTTCCTTGCAGTACTTCACTTGAAAGGAAACAATTACCCATACATACCATAGCTTGCATCTCCACACTCCATACAGTATGTTTTTTGAAAATGTTTTGTTGTTTTCTAACTTGTTGTTTTAGGTTAGTTTCGTTCTTTCCAACTGATTAGTAAGTGTGAAGTCTGAGAGTCTATTGGGTGGGTGTTGGTGCCAGGGAACAGGGAACAGATGGCTACTGTTGCAAAATCTGTGCACAGAGTCAGACAGATAATCCAAAACAATTTAGGCAGTATAATGATTTTATAAACACATTAGCAAAGGAAACTTTTTGGGAAATGTGTGGAGTAGATTTATTCTCTCAGAAAAAATATCTGACAGTAAAAGGATTCGAAAAAAAGTACTGCAGCTCAAGGTTTGTTGCTTTGACAGAATAGCAAACAAACACAAACATAGTCCTGTTTGACCTCTGTGTATTTCAGATGTTATCCATACAACATTGAGAGATGCTTCTGTCTTAAAATGTTACTCAACCTCAGCTGCAATAACATGCAATGTGGAGACACAACAAGCAAGCAAGCATGAAGGACTATACCTCAAAAGAGTCAAGTATGTTAAACCGTGTGAAATTTTACAGTGGGATTTTCTCCCAGTGTCGGGCCCTCGGTGGGATTATTCTTCAGATCCCTCTCTCTCTCTAAGTGGTATTACTTGTTAGAATAGAAGTGACAGTTACAGAGATATGAGCCTTCTTCTTAGGGAAGATAATACATAGCATAGGGAAGACGAGCCAGCTCCTTCTCAGCATGAGTGCTCGATGATTGATTGATGACAATGTAAATCACCATCAAGGAAGTATTGCAGATTAGAATAGCAGTTGTCAGTGTCAGACAGAAGTTGACTGTCTCTTATTGCGATCAGTTCTTGTAAAGGACAGAGGTTAACACCTTGGTAGCTTTAACTGATTGGGAAAACTTAGTCATAACTTGAAACCAGATTCAAATACAATCTATATTTGCCCAGAAATATGTGTCATATGTGAACCATGAAAAACATTTAAGGCCATTTATGGTGTTGAAAATACATGTACTGTAGGTGACAGTTGGTTGACATCAGCAGGGGAAATGATTTCTTCGTAACACTTTATACCTTGTGTCTAGAACAGAAAGATTGCTCATCTGTTACATTTCAACCTCTAGAAGTAACCTGTGGAAATGGAACAAACTGTTCTTTGAAATTCAGACACCATTCTTATTTTCTTTTTCTCTGTTAATTATTTGTGTTACTCTTTCTGTAATTGTATACTCAGTATTGTGGCAGGTATGAATCACATTTGCTCTAACTCACCACCATGAATAACTAATATTTTAGAGGTTATGCACAAATTTCACATATTATGTTCTAAACTTCAATAAAGACAGAGCTATGTCAACAACTGACATGAAACTGAATAACTTCAGGATGCATTAACTATTTTGCTGATCTGTAAAGGACAGCTTACAACAGTTACATCACATAACTCTACCTGTAAATGAACAATGCTGCTGGTTTGACAGCCCTTTAGATTCAACAACTACAACCAACCAGTTTTAACATTTATCAGATGTAACACTTTGACGTCCGCATCCGCCCTGTACTAAAACATCATTACAGGGGTTGTTACATTGCAGGTATTTTAAGATTCCCACAGGGCAGAGATCTTTTAAATTGAAGTTGTTGCAATTATGAGCGATATGAGGATTCACACATGTCCATACAAAGCTCCCTCTGGATGGAGGCAAGGGAAAATATTAGGAAGAAGCAGTCTTATGGGCTTATCTGCTGTCTTCTCTCCCTGAGTTCAGATTATCAGCCTGACACTTGAACTGACAGTGTGAGCTATTCTCCAGGCTTTTTCCAAATTAGAAGTAAATATATACTGTACATATTAACATAATGACTGAAGGATTTTCTATGTTTATGTATTTATGTGAATGCCAAATAATCTGAAGCATTAGTGATTTTAAAAATATGGCAATGAAGGATGTCTTGTTTGGTTAACCCTTTGTTACAAATCATCCACATATTTTCTGTCACTATTGACTATCAAACTACACAACATTGTACGTTTTAAAGCAGAAACATCTTCAAAAACTAAAGAAACAATTAGATTTCTTAGTGGAGCATTTTGAAAAACAACAACTATTCCAGCCCTGAAAAGATGTGTTGAATTGAATTGTCTTTATTGTCATTGCATTGAGGTCAATACAACACAATTTAAAACAGTTTTCTTTAGAAAGGAACAACAGAAGTATCTCACAATGGATCTTTGTACCTTAAAAAAGTGAACACATATTTTCCCAGGCCTCCCCCCTGAGATTACTGATGAGAGAGGTAGGGGTGAGTAACTCAGAGGGGATGTGGGAGGGATGAAGAAAGTTGGCCTCTGCTGACTTCCCCGTGGTAAACACAAGCAAAAACAGAATCCACCCTGCTGTCACTGTGGCCCTCCAGCAGGCCTCTCAGTATTCTGTACTCTCTCTCAAAGCTGACATGTCACAAGTGAAGTGTTTGCTCTCTAATGGCTTCACACATAAGGCCTGATAAACAACTTAGATTCACTACCAGAACTGCAAATAAACAAAGGACTGCATAATGCAGCAAGACACCCAACACAGGAAGATACTCTGGCCTCTCGTGGTCTCTCTCTCACATTCAACCAGACTCACTAAACACCACAGACATAGATATATACACACAAAACTGCTGGGTGCCATTTAAAGTTCCTCAGGGGCTTTTACTCCTGCAAATAGAGGGTTTTGCATGCTGTGTTCAACAGGCAGAAAATATATTTGGACATCTCAAGCCCAGAAAAGAATTTGAACCTGATTTCTTAGGTCATGACTGCAGGAGGGTATTGTTAGAATATATGCCTACACTTGTGTGAATGGATTATTGTTGGGGTGGGAGAGAGCGAGGTCTCTCTTGTCTCTGTAATTGTTCAATTAGAATCTCTCGGGTGACTAGCTAATTGTTCCACCTCATTTGTGCACTTTAATATCTTCATATTACATTGTGTTTTCAGTTGCTGATTGCTGAAGACGAACACGAGGCTCCAGCTTTATAATATGCTTTTAACCAACATGCCCTTTCAGCCACATGAAACTGATTTTGTTAGCTATCTCCTTAAAACAATTATTATCCTTGCTATATAAAACACAAAGTGATATGCTGATGATTAAATTAACTGACTTATAATATAAACAACATCAGCAACAACAACAGCATCCACAAATACTCAGTAGGATAGGAGCTGGAGTACCTGCACACTAAATCAAAGATACCTTTCATTTTATTTGTGATGATTCAACCAACTACAAGTCCTCCTCATGAACTTTGTAATAAAACACCATGGATAAAGGCTTCATTCATTGTTAATACATCATTTACTGATATATTTGATGCATTATTCCATTCATATGAACAACAATAAATCCCTTCAGCTGGTGTTATACTTTGTATTTGGTAAAATATCAGTTACATATGTTCATATAATGCAATTTTTCATATATTCATATTATCATTCTCTCATCAAGTCTACAGTGAATCTATAAATAAAGGTTTTTTTCCCCCAACAATCCATAAAGTGTGCTTTTGTAATAAGTTGTTAATAAAAGGTTTTGAGATCAGATTTGCTGGTAACACATTTCCAGAAGATGAGCTGAATAATTTCACTGTTGAGGTTTTCCTGATGAGCTGAACAACTTTAAAAAAAAAGAGAAAGTACAGTGACATGTTCGAGCAGGAATAATCAGAAAGGAGACTTTTCACAATCTTGTAGCCAACTAGTTTTTCTTATTAAAGCCTTATAACTGATTAAAAACACTAGTACATCATAATAAACTATTAATAAAGCATTACTTACAACTTATAAATGTTTCAACGATTTTTTGGCAGAATATAGATATTAAGTCTGTCAAAAAATGCCCTCCCACCCATCAGCTTGACATATACATTGAAGCCTGTGTGGTGCAGACATATATGAAATGCAGAGGGCTTCTACAGAGCAGCAGTCTACAGGATTGTGCTACCTCATTGTGAGTCAACAGCTTTCCTCAGGGTGACAGACAAGAAACTGAGACCCTGGACTCCTGGATGAAAACACAACGAAGCACCTAGATGACAGTATCTGTCAGGAAACACACTCAGTCTCTGTCACTACAATGCCTTGAAAAGCTGCTTCAATTCATGACATGAATTCAGATATTCTGTTTATCATGTAACGCACACATCACTCCCATGTGATGTGATGTGGACGGCTTAATAACTTTGAGATGTTTTGCATTCCTCTCTTTTTTTGTTTTGTTGATTCTACTTAACCACATTTGACATATTCATGACTTATATGCATTAGGAGATATTTTTCTTACCTCTCTTCCATTCATTCTTGCCTCTAGGCATTTCATTTCCTTTATGTGCTTACACTGCTAAAGACATTGCTGTCTCTGATGTCATTTTAGCTGTCACACTCATCTCAAGTTGACAGCAGCAGCCTGCAAGCAGAGAAGAAGATGTGGGGTAAACAATGGATGCAGCTAGGGCATGAAAATGTCTCTCTCTCTTTCACACACACACACACACACACACACACACACACACACACACACGCACACATGCACACACGCATACACCTGTTTGCAACAAAGGAATGTGTTGCACAGAGACATTTTCCTCTTTAAAAGATAATGTCTTGTGTGTATTTGCATTGACCGCAGCAGTGTCTTTATGATTACACATCAAAGCATCAGTGGCTGATGTGTCATGCCTGAGCCATTCAACCAACAGGCTTCTCACTTAAATTGTCTGCTGCGGGTGTGTGACAGAGCAGCATGTCAGAGATTATCCCTCATAAACCTCTGCTAAGATTTGCCACATCCCCTAAACAGTAGCCATGGTGAAAGTGATGCAGAGATAAAAATGTGAGGTTTCCATGGCGATGAAGTTTAAAGAGAGGGGAAATTTTCATTGTTAGGTCTATATTTACCTCTGGAAAAATATTATCATATTAAAATTGTGAGCAGCATGCCAGCAGGTTGTAGAGTAATATCTTGATGATGATGATGATGATGATGATGTGTGATGTGTGTGTTTTTAAATTGTGCAACAAAAAAGGTGGCAATAATCAATTCAAATAGCATAAATTACAGGTGTGTGTGTGTGTGTGTTTGTACATGTTCTTGTATGTGCGTGTTTGTGTTTGTGTTTGTGTGAGTGTGCACGAGGGCGGGGAGGTTGACAATATGTGGAGGCTCACGTGACAATCTTTTAAATTCCTGTTTCCCTGCAGCGCAATTTGTCAGAGCACGGATGGTGTCTGCCTTCCTCGCTTCTCGTACGCATGTCTGATCATTTTTTGGGCACTGCCACACAAGATACAAGAATTTGACTGCTTGAAACCTTCAAGCGTCGTTCCTCTCTCCTCTTCATCATGTTGTTGTTACAGCTTTGAGCTCGCGTTTGTTTGCCCCCCCACCCCCCTCCACTGCTGAAGCCTTTGAGTTAACTGGTACCAGTAAGAAGAAGGAGGAGGACTCGGAGGACTCGGCTCCTCTGTCAGAGAAAAAAAGCCAAACAGGCGCAGAGAAAAAGAGAGGAATGCAACATCTCGCTGTTGCTCCAGTGTTATTTGTGCACTGACTATATGCACGATAGAAAACAGTCGGGCTGCAGGAATACAACTACACAGCTTTTGTTCTCCTCAGAGCCACTATAGAAAAGAACACAGAAAAAAAACGGAGAAAAACGCTGCGGGGATCACAACCAGAAACATAAGAGAGCTCTCGACTTACAGGGTCTCACCCTAAATCCAGAGGAACCATGTCATCCACGAAATTCAAGAAGGATAAGGAGATCATTGCGGACTATGAGACCCAAGTGAAAGGTGCGGTGTGAATGTGTCTGTGTCCGCTCTGTGTGCATTGTCTCTGCAGAGCTTGTCCGTGCCTGACTAAGAGCCAGTGTATCAGGCTGGCTCTAGCATATTTTGTATTTTTCTTATAAAATAGCACAATGCATCAATAACAATGTACGCACTGTATATTAGGCTACAATAAAAAATATGGCACGGATAGACTTTTGCCGGGAAATGACAAGTAAACCGTGACTGTCAATCCAATGACTAGACCATCAGAGTACCGTTCATGTTTTCTTTTCGTGTGTGCTAGTGTGTCTCTGTCATTTATTCACCTTCAGAGAGGGATTTTCTATGTTGAATGTTGATGATAGCGTGGTTAGGATCCTGGTTCTGCACGCCGTGTTGCCGGGTAAAATGATGCCTGTGTTGAAACCAGTGCAGGATGGAGGACTTGACTGGCTGCGTTATTGCACCTCTTTCTTTCACATTGTGGGGCCTGCATTTGGCTCCCTGTGGTTAGAGGTGTTGAACAAATATTTGGAAGTAGATTCATTGCAGTTGTTTCAATTGTCATATTTGTCCATGTTTGGTGGCTTCAACTTTTATCCACAGACCTAATCACAAAAAAACATATCCCAAGTTCATACAGGCAGGCAGTGATTAAAGGGTGACCATACAGAACATCCAAATGAACATGGTAAGTGACAAACTGTGTAGGGTAAAAATGGACAGAGTACACTGGTCTTGTGCAGACCTTTCTCTAAGGGGAGCTGGAACTCAGTTTCAATGACCTGGACCCATTACTAACATTCTCTCTTAGTGGTTTCACATGTGTTACACTTCAGGGGGCTTTAGCTGATCATCCCTCAATTCATGCACCAGTGTAGACCTTTGGATGAAAGTGCGAGTAGTTGGATTTGTAGGATTGATCTACAGATGTATTCCTGTATGTGTGGACAGTGTCAGCTGCTGGTCTGACTGATTTTTCCCTACTGGACTTTCTCTGTCCCTGTAATCTCAGTTTTATCTTGTTGCATGTGCTGGTCATTCAGAAAATGGTCACCCTATCAATGCCCATTTATTGTGCTGCTTTCCACTTGACTCCAGGCCATTTTTGATAATCAGTCATCAATTATTCAGCATGGATCTGATTCTGTCGTGGGGGGAAATGCTCTTGTTTCATCGTGTCATGCCCCTTTTTGCATTAGACAGAGCCCTTGAACTGTGTGAAGAGAGAGGATGTTAATTTATGGAGAAGGCTGCTTGTTTCTCATTCACAGCTGGTATGTTGTTGCATAGCCTACAGACACGGAGGGTTCTGCTGCCAACATCTACTACCTCATAACAATGGCGAATTGGACCAGGCAGTGAATGAGGAAGCCATAATGAAATTCATCGGAAATTGCACCCGTCTTATTCTGAGTTATTGCTTTATGGTTAATGTGTACATGACAGAAGGGGCCAAACCATCAGTGTGTCATTGAGTGGGTCATAACAAGATGGCTCGGTTGCTCTATTATGCATGAGGGTTAATAAATGAGCGACGGGAAAAAAATCAGTTGCTTTCAGCAGTAGTTTAACAATCACTTGGTTTCAGCAGCAGTTTAACAACATAGAAGATTCCGATACATATGGGGTTTGGTTAAATGGGATAGCTGCAGGTGAGAAAGCACATCATAACTTGAAATTGTCAAAATATAGGACACATTCCTTTGTTGCAGTGTGACAAAACTACTACACAGAAATCTTAGCCCCTGCCATTAATGAATCCTTGACGACCCTCGAGGCTGGCTGCCAAAGCCGAGGTCTCTGAAGGACCCTGGGAGATGGTGTTCACTTTATTTAAGCTGTTTCAGCTGGCAGATCTTGCATTAGCATGTCAATAGAGAGGGGTTCATGCACTGAACAGAGAGAGGCTGCCTGGCTTGGACTGTGTTCTGCAGTTAACCACTGTGTGGTTGCTGGACTGCAGGTCTGCCTTCTCCTGAAGTGTTGCTCTTGAGTTTAAATGTCAGCAGCTGGAGGTTCTAACACCAAAATATCATACGTCTCCAAACCCAAAACACCAGGACATGGAAGAATTGAACCCTCAATCTCTACACAATACAAAATTGGATGCATTAATAGTTCAGCAATATATTTTTATTTTTAAAGATTGTCTTTTTTGGCATTTTGCCTTCTTAGTATTTGAAAGTCAGTGTAGTGAGACAGGAGGCAAGGGAAGAGAGAGAGGGGCGTGACATGCAACAGAGATCCCTCAGCTGGGAATTGTGGTTATATGGTACATGCTTTTAGGCCACCAGGGTGCCTAAAAGTTCAGTGGTCATAAGTTAACTAGCAGGATAGCTTTGTGAAGCACCTAATAATGATTTTCATTCAATGTTTTCATTAAGATATATAGTCAGCCAGTTATTTTCTTGGTTACTTGTCTGAAGTCAGAAACTAGTCTGACACCCAAAGACATTCAGTTTAGTATCACATAGGAAAACCACCAAATCCTAACATGAGAAAAGCTGTAACTAGGTGTTGTTTTTGCACATTTTCTTGTCAAATAACCAAAATAATCAATCAATTAACAAAATAGTTGCCAATTCATTTTAAGTTTCAGCTCCAAGTTACAGTACACAAGTACATTTCAAGAGATGAGTTTGCCTAGGCAGGACCACATGACAGCCATTCATTTGATTAAATTGGTCTTCTTTTTACATCTCTAAGCTGTACTGTTCTCTGACTTGAGGGACAGCAGGTTGCCGATCCTGTTGGCTGTGTTTCCTGAATCAAACTCTGCAATGAATCACTGATTCATTGTGCGTGGAGTGCAGCACAATTTGCTCCACTCTCATTTTCTGGCACACTGAAGCCTTAGTAACAGTGTGATCAGCTTTTTCTCTTGTTGCCTTTGTCTGATATCTTACAGTATTTTTATTTGTTTGAACCATTTAGTTGAGGCTGCCCTTTACACTGAGCTCATGGCCTGCATTGGTAGTCATTTCCTAGATGTACCCATTGTCTTATTCGGGCCACAACCACACCAGTCATTACTCACACTAACACCAGTTCACCCACACACAGAGACAGGCATACAAGCACACACATAAATGAATTGTGTTGTTGAAAGGAAGCTCAGTTTTGATGTGATGAAAATTACAGACGACTGGAAGTGCCTTCAACTGTTTTTCCTTCAGGCTGCAAACAACTGCTCTGATCAAGTAAATGAATGCAAGCAAACTGCACATGGAAATGTCTGTGTCCTCCACACATGCCAGTCACCCATACACACACACACACACACACACATCCTTGAGATGATACTGAAAAGGAAGCGTGGTTTTTACACCTTTGGGTTCAGGTTTCTTTTTGTTGCTCCTTGCTAGGTTCCTCTCTGCCAGACCAAATGCAAACAAGCTTAACATCCCCAGCAGACCTAATAAAAACCTGAAAGTAATTTCATCAACATACATTTCTAACAAGACTGTGGGTGTTGGTACCTGCATGTGTTTGCATGATGTTTGAATTGTTTCCTCTAATTCTGCAGCATTGCCATTACAAGTGCCATTACACATCATGTAATCACACACACCTTGTCATGTCAGACTCTCATCAGCTTGTCAGAATACCTCAGAGTGTAAGTATGATCAGAGTAAATTAGGAGTGTGGTTGTGTTTTCACAAACCACACTCCTCATAGCTTATATGAAAATAAAACCACTGCAGGTCCTATGTGTCATAAATATTCTTCCAATGACCTTAAAAAGTATTGTTTGGTTACATGCTGATGAGAATGATACGAGACACTAGATATGTCTCTGTTTTTTGTTGCTGCAGGCTAAAGATGGCTACTCTGCTGAGGAAGATAAATACTGAAAACTGTTCACAGTTCATGTTGTTAGTTAGAAAAGCTGCAATGATTACTCAATACAAACTAACCTCTACATTGACTCTTGTTATGATGATGGTGGGATTTGGTTACCTATTAACACCCTGCTGGGCAGCGTGAGGTTGGCAGTACAGAAACTGGCATGTTGGGAGTTGGAGAAATGGTCACACTGACTCACCGGTTGAGGATCCTCCAGCTGCCAGCTTGTTTGGCAAACCTGCTGCTGACTGAGAGAACATTTGCACAGAGAAAATCATCTACTTGCTATTTAAGCAGAATAATCTTGAGGTTGGACAGCTTGTTTATTCTGTGGTCTGATAAATGTTGGGCTTTATTCAGAGTTGGTTTGTTTGTGTGGCCTAGCAGTGAATAGTCAAACAATCAGGCAGCTCAAGTAGCTCTGATGCTGCTGTTTTTTTAAAAAAAGAAGAAACTTTTGAAGAACTTTGTTTTTATTTGATTGTGTATTTTTCATGGCAGAGATAGTGTAAGAGGCAATGAGAGTGTGAGTTTGTACACTGGTCACCACCCTCCTCATGTGCATGTGTTAGGTACCCTGTATCTTCAAAATTATTTATATACTGAGATGTACAATATATTTGTAAGGCAAGTAACAAAGCTAGTGTCACAAAAATAACAAGACATCTACCTGTCCCTACCCCTTTAGAAAACAACATATCCATATCAAACTGGACTGTCATCATGCCCTCTGCTAGTTTAAGAGGAGGCCGTCACATAAGATAGTTAAGCCACAGAGTTTTCTTGACTTGCAGACTCTCGTCTCTGAAAACTCTTTTATGAAGCTTTATGAATGCAGCTGCCGGTTGATAAATTGAGAGTTTGTTCTGTCCCTTTCACAAGGGTTCAGGAGATAATCAGCTTTTCATGAAGCGGGTGATCTGCCAGGCATAGATTATCATTTAGCACAGTCAACAGTATTTTTTTAGTTTGTGTGCTGGCACTGATGAAGTAGACAAAGATCCATTTAAACAGAAAAAAAACACTTTAGTTCCTTGGTTATTTAGTACCAGTTAGTGCATGATTTCATTTCTCATTTCATTCAGTCCTGCTCTGCTGAAAGAATTTAAATCGACACTGTCGGTAGAAGTGTATCTTTCGACAGCATGATTCTTAGTCCAGTAATGCACTGTTGTTTGCTGGAGGGGGGCACGAGTCTAGTCATAGGACTGTAACACTTACATTTCACAAAGCAACAATCTTTATTTGGAAGAGTCTTTAAATTAACAGTTATTGAATGAATACGTTTGATTGCATTAACAAGACTATATAACAAAAAGATTAAATTAAATGTGTCCTCTTATGGATTTATGTCTTAAGTTGTGAAGATACAGCTCGACCTCAGATATGCATAGATGGTGTTACTGTGGTTGAGTGGATCAGTTTTCGAAATCATGCAGCAATGTCTTTGTTGATTTTATTTTATTGCATGTGCCAATCGACTTGGAGTGTTTGGGTTCAGTCCTCAGTCACTTTATAACTTGGCATTATGTTGGTAGTATCAGTGTGCTTTGTGTACATCCAAGGAAAAAAATGTCTTGAGAGGTTGTTACATTTTAACAAGAGTCCATTTGAAAGTTTTTCAAAATGCAATGATTTCAAACCTGTTGTTTAGTATGTAAGGATTGAGACTTACATGTCATAACATGCCCCAGGAAGTTTCTAGAGGCAACTAGTAAAGCCCAACAATGTATTTCAATTCAATTCAATTCAATTTCAATTTCACTTTAATTGTCATTCTTATGCAGGTACATAAAAATGAAATACTGTCAAAACACTTTAAAAAAGGGAACAGTGCAATAAAACAGGTGAGTGACTGTCAGTTCAGTTGCTCCCATTATTTTTAAAATCCCAATTGCAGATATTTAAACACGCAGCAAATGTTGCTGTTAGAGAGATTATTTGCTGTCTTACGCAACATTTATTAATGATGCAAAAAAAGCAAAAAATAAAAAGTCCGATGATAAAGAACTTCCTGCTATGTGAGAGTTACTATAGAAACAGGAAATAGGGTTATTGTGCAAAAATAACTCTAAAATGAGACTATGAAAAAGTCACTATTTGAAGTAATTAGTTGAGTCCATAGTGTAGGCCGGGGACCTGCTAGATTAACTGTATTATGTACCACTGAAGCACATGTCCCACAATACACTGCAGATAATTAAAGAGTGTACCTATTTGCAGCTCACAATTCCCTTTTACCCTCCGCTGACAGTTGAAATAGAACCATATGTGGCACAGGCTCAGTAGTTATTAGGAGCACACAACTGTGGCATTTTTTTGATATTTTTTGATAGATTTCGATGTTAATGAGTTGTTTACAGTTGGCCTGAAACAAAAGAGTATTTTCATTGTAAACTTCCAATATTTTCCCCAATTAATTGTTTGGTGTCAGAAATGTAGGAATACCCAATGCAGTTTTCATACAGTCCCAAGTTGACAGTCTAAAACTTTAAGTTAAGTTTACTAGGAAGGAAGTAGAAAGGAAAAGTAACAAACCTTTACAGTTGAAAAGCTGCAACTAGTCATTGCATTGCTTTTTATTTAGTCAAACTACTTCAACTATTAATCAGTCATTAAAATAGCTGTGATTATTTCTCTACAATGTGACCAGAATAACCTAACTAAAAGTCAACCTAAAACCTGCAGAAAATAAGGGGTTCCTGTGGTTGTGACTCACCAGATGGTATCACCAAAGGCAAAAAAAGATGACATGTCTCTCTCAGTCCTTTTTCAGCTGAACTGTGGTCCCAGTCTCACCTACTGTCAGCCAGTGAGGAGCTGATCTTGTAACTGATCTTGTTTCCATTTAGCTGTTGTCACAGAGGCCCACAAACCATATATCAGATAAAGCTAAACGTCTTAGGAGGTGCATTTCTAAATACCGCTTGCAATATTATTTTAATCTGATGCAATTGGTGTTCTGAGGGAAATGGTTTGATCAGATGCTGATTCACTGTGGTTACCAGCTTCTTTCACATATTTGCTCCATGTCTCGTTGCATACTCTCGCACGTGCCTTGACACTCATTGCTGCCACCTATCCACATCTATCAGACTCCATCTCCTTTCCAATAAGCTGTTCCCCCAGGGACTGGTGCCCGTGTTGCCATGGAGACACCTCTCAGCCCGGCCCTGCAGAGCTGGTTCCTGGATACAGCAGTGACGGACAGCTACACACATAAGGGAGTGTCTCTAGTTTGTGGCTCTCTGAACGTCAGACTCATAGAACGTGCTGACGTGATGATGATATCAGACACCAGAGAGAAAATCAATGTGAAAGAGAGCGATGAGGAAGTCTGGGATCATTTTACTGCTCTTGCATTGTGAAGCATAGCGACAATGTATATTTGATTTTATTGTCATTATAAGTTGACTGTATTCCGTCAAAGCAGTGTGGTTCATGGTTATTACAGTTTAGGTTACTTTAATGAGCAGTCTGGTGGTTTATCATCAAGCTTATTATCAATTTCTTTTTTTTTAAGATAATTTTGAAACACACCAAAGCTTTGAAAATAATGCAAGTCAAGCTCGTTTTAGGAACATTTTTACAGTCTAGTCCTGCATTGATTTTTACTTTGACAGAACATCCAGTGAAGAATCCAATAAACCAGCAGATAATTAGGAAGAGAGGATTAGGAGTGAGGGACGACCCAGAGAATGACAGCTGACATCTTGCTGTAGAACACACCATCAGCTCACCTCTGCTAAGCCAATGATTGGTCTCAAGTCCTGTTGTCTTATCTTCAAGTACATGTGCTGCAGCAGTCTGAGCTAATGAGGGAACAGGCGAGATAGGGACAGACAAAGAGGAACCTGTGCTGACATCAGGAGCATGTCCATATGAATCCAAAATTGCATTAATCATTAGGGGATTAAAAAAAAAGAGAAGTGGGAGATTAGTTCAGTGACTGGAACTTGTATTATGAAACTCAGAATGAGGGACAGAGTGAATTAAGGTCTGGATAAAGGTTGCGTTTGTCTGCGTGTCTGCTTTTCATGTGAATTTGGCTCTGCAGTGTCGAGAACAGATACTGCAGAGCTGGGTTGAGGATTAGGTTAGTGAATTTGGCTCGGAGTTGCTTTCGTCTGGTGTGTGAGTGTGTCGACAGTACATACTGTGTGTGTCTTACTGCATGATGATGTAAACACCCAAGGACATTATTTGTGTGTTTAAAACCTTCTTGAGGTTGTTTATGATTTATAATTTTCCCCCATTACACAAAGACATGTCGTTCTTCTACACACAGTGCAGCAATATCCAATGCTGTTAATGAGCACAAAGTGGAATCTGTGCTTCTTATTAACTTCCCTAACTTAAATGTACAGTAGCTGTCAAAACTTTGGAAAAGACCTTCCCATTCCCTTGAATGAGAAAGTGTATCCAAATTTTGATGGATGCTTTATATCAAACATGGCTAAAATGATTTGCAGAGAGGATACATGTACAGTGAAACCCCACCATATGTGAGATCATATTTTAGCGTTGTTACCCTGCTGTGATATGAACCATTTCTCCTTCTGCCCTGTTCAGCCCAGCTTCCCCTTCTGCCCTCAGGATGCTCTGTAGAAAATCCCTCAGCTCCCTCATTCATTGCACTCCAATTTTATCTCAGCTTCATTGCGTCAAGTTGTCACGTGGTCCTCGTCCTAAACAGGCAGGCTTGCAATAAAATGCTGCACCACTGCATTGCCATGGGTGTCCTGAACTGACTTCAGGGAGAGGCACGGGTTCTATTCTTATAAAATAATAAGTGATATATTGTTCTCAGCTCATAAATGTGTGTCTGCCTCCTGCTTGGAATACACGAGAGGTTATAATACTTAAAGTGCTGAATATTATAATTTAAATCAGTTTGCCCTTTTCTAATCAGGTTGAATATTTGTTGTGCATTGAGCTGCTGATGTCTGGAAGGGGAATAAAGCTTAATATTACAGATATTGGAAGTTCTTTGTTAAGAAGAAACTTGACATCACCCCCTGTAGACTAGAAAGTTGGCTGTTTCATCCATCACTAAGAACAGAAGCTATGGTCAGCTTGTGTTCTTGTAAGTTATAATTGATTTTAACTGTGGGGAATTAAGAATCAAAATATCAATAAAAACTTTCAAACCACCCCTGCAGTAGAATTGGGTATAAAAATAGATTCTTACATACATTGCGATGCGGACGTTTACATTTTTGCATCAACACTTAGGTCAAAAATTGATTTTCAAACTATCAGTTACTAACGAAATGTTGACAGAAGAAAGAAGGAGCTGACTATTGTACACTGTAGTATTAAACAATGTAAACCAGCTCTGAAGTGAAGACAGTAACTTGGTGCTCAGTCTGTTTCACGTGAAAACCCTGCGCCCACTCAGCATCTTGAACAGCAATGTTTTTCCTCAGAGCTAACAGTGCAGCTTCCAGAGGCTGCTCTCCACTGCCCCCTATTGACTCCTTTTCTATTCAAGAATTGATTCTGAGTCAAAATGGACAAACAATCTGAATCAAATCAAATCAGGAGATTCACAAATATCCCTACAGTATAATCTACTGATTTCCACATGCAACCAACCAAGACATATTTTTGCTATAATATCTTAATAAAAAATGATATTGGGTGGAGTGTTGTTCCAGTAAGGTTTTTATTACATTCAGCCTGAACGTTGGTTCCAAACATTAAATCTTTCTATGCCAACTGCAATCATTGCCAGACCCATCACGATGCTCTGCTGTAACACAGCTGCCAATACAGGAATTTGTCTGTAAGAGTCAAAGTTCAGGGCTCTCTGACATCCTACCATTGTTTTCAGAGGTTTTCCTGTTCTGTGAGGAGAGTTGTTCACTGTACATTTAATTCCTGTCCCTAAACGGTATAGAAGAAAAGAAGTTGCAGAGCAGGTGTCCAGTGGAAGGGGCTAAGCACTTATAATGATGATTTATGGACTCAAGGTTGGAAATGTAAAGTCTCTGCCATGAATTTATACTGCTGCTCTCATAATATGTCATAAAGAACTTGTTATAACATGAAAGCAACAGGAATAAACCTGCCTGTCAAGAACGTTAAAGGATAATCAGACTCTTGTGATCTAAAAGTGATCTGTATCTTGACGTGATGTTGATGTGAATAGCGATTGACATCTTACGAATAAAATTGTTCACGCTACAGGTACACTTTCAATAAATAAAATAAATTTTCCTGCATCCCACAATACATAATTGATAATGATGAATTGTTATGAACTAAGTGTATTTTGATCCCAGGTGTTCTATTACTTAGATTACGTGCAGCTGTTTTTTGCTTCTGCTGAGCATCATTTGCAGGTTCAGAGGGAAATGTGCTTAATAATTATTTTAAAGTTCTTATGTCACACTGATCAGAAGTATTTTTTACTTATGGGAAATTCATAAGTAACTTACAACTCAGAAAGCTTTTTCATTGCATATAACTTAACAAGTAACAACAAGTCCATATTAACAAGCAAAAATCTAATTTTATTAAAGTGGCTTCACACATTCTGGCCATCCAAGTAGACGCGGGTTGAAAGCTTTATAAGGATAAATGTTTCCTTCAAAGAAAGATTTTGGCCTTCATTTGTATGATCCCACCAGAGCTTAACCATATTTCAGCTGCTGCAGTCCCATTCTCCCTTTTCCCCATCAGCTTTTTTGTCTGAAGATAACCCCCACCTCTTTTCTCAAAAAAAGAACAAAATAAGCAGATGGCTCCATCTCTAAATAGAGGCACAACACACAGTACGTCTGCCAACAGATAATAGCTGTGTGTTTAATCAAGCTACAACTTGCTCACTTTGAATTAGAAGAACTAGAACAATTGCACCTGTACTGGGAGTACTTGCCTATCCATAAACCCTGCAACATTATATTCACAAGCACCGTTTGAAATGCTAATTTATTTCTCAAATTAAAGATCAACAGCTTCAAATGAGCCCTTGCTTTAATACCCTGACTGCTTTGCCCTCAAACAAAGGGCTGTGCTGTAAATTAAATAGTTAAACTGGCAGACAGACATCATTTTTCATTCAATTGAATTTCATTAAATCAGTAAGGTTTATTAATTTTTCTGAACATTGCATGTGTAATTTTATTAAGAGGGCCACATGGGAAAAAATGCTTCGCATGCATGTTAGCTACAATATATTTTTGTTCTGAAACCAAGAACAGCTGAAAGTGGGGCATCTATGTTGTGTTGTGTTTAAACAGAAATGTGTGGGTTCAAAGCCTTTTTACGTACATGTCAGGAAGTTAGTATGGTAAGGAGGGTAGGTGTTCAGCATACATGTATACTTGTTTAGATATTATATAGATAGTATAGAGGGAGAAATGTCTCTAATATCAAACATGATGGTTTGAAACAGCTATCACCCTTGAATGTATTAAAGGTTTGTTGCATGTCACAATACTGGCTGAGTGCCTTGCTGCTCTTTATGTACTCTATATACACTGGTCTTTTTATAGTAGAAACCAGTTATGGATCTCTGAAATATTTCCTTCTTTAATGGTGTAATAATAGTGTGCAGTGCATGTTTTGATGGTGTTTAAAAAAGATAAACAACCACTTCCTCCTCCTTGCAGATTGAAAAAGAGCCACAGAGGGGTCCCTCACTTTGAATAAACCACAGCGAATGAAGCCACTCACAGAGCTGGGAATACTTAGGGAATAATTCTCCAACTGCTCATGGTTTCTCAGAGGGAAGGGTATGCTTCTGGTGTGTGTGACCTATTTTTCCAAACTCGTCTGTCAAATGCAGAGCTGCAGCTAGTGGTACAGAGTTCCCTTTTTGTGAAAGACTGTTTTCAGAAGTCCTCCCTGTCACTCATGCACATCGGCATAACATTTTCCTTGGCTCGCCTGCTGTGGCACTGTGTCACTCTTTAAAAAGAAAAAAAGAAAATCTAAACAAAAATCATTGCAAACAGGGAACAAGCAAGACATTCCTGACGGGACTGAAGCGGCATCCCTGCTCTCTGGTTCAGGCCTCCCACAAAAACTGAGCTTTAAGCCCTTCAGAGCTGGGAGGGAGAGGGAGGCCCCCAGATAAAAGGGAGGGCTGGGACAATGGTTAACCACAGAGTGAAGCATGACGCTTGAGGCTGAAGCCAGGCGGCACGACATCACAAGAAGAAAAAAAGCTCCGCCTGCACAACATCACTGTTTCAGTTCAAATGACAAGCTTCCTCAGCAGTCAGAGGCTGCATATATCCACGATGAGGGTTTGGCTGACCAAATTACACCCTGAACCGTATGGAAACACAGTCTGTGTCACTGCTGTGGTTTTACCATTCAGTCAGCAGCTCATCAGTCTGGCAGAAGGTTGCTAACATGGCTCAGATATGTGCAAAATCTCTTCGTAGTCCTTGTTTTTTTAAGTTATTACTTGCAATAATTCATGTTGTAACACACAGATGTTGCCTCATGCAGTGACTTATAATTAGGAAGTTAATTTTTTCTTCTGCTCTGCACATGAATTGCCCATGAATGTACTAGGCTGAAAACAGAGTATAGTGTTGTAATTACTAAGAAATACATGCCTTTGTTTTTTAGGTTTTTGAGGTTTGATCACAGGGAAAACATTGAGAGCATGCTATTACAGGGGGTGAAGCCACTGCTGGCTGTGCTTTAATCTTTCATTTATGTCAGTTAATTCTCCTTCTAGAGTTGACTTGAATTTGTGGTTTTTATATGACAGTAAAAAGATTTCTATGTTGGTGATCAAAAACATTCTTGATTTCTAATAAAGGATGCTCATTAGTTCAGGAGGTTTCCTTCCTCTTGAGAAGTGACACCACTCATCCTGTTTACTGAAGCTCTTTCCAGCAGGCTTTGTGTTTGTTCTGCAAAATAGGCCTTTCTCTGTTCCTGAGTCGAGGCATCATTGCTGCTGATGACAGCACTACAAAGAGGAATCAGGTTTCTCTCATGAGTTCCCACAGGCATGGAAGATCTGCTGTCTGTCTGGCAGCATCAGGTTCCTCTCGAGGAGAAATGTTATTCTACTACAGTGTTCGTTTTGAGCGGGGGAGTGCATTAGCTTCTCATTAAATCAGTTTTGAGCTCTCAGTATGTCTACAGTGTAGATACTTATGAGAGGTCATACACACTGGTCATCTTAATGGCTTGGCATGGAATAGCACTGGCTATTCTCAATCTAATCCAGAGGCTTTTTTGTTGCTGCTTGTCTGAGGTAGTGTAAAGAAATGTTTCACTATAAATACTACAGTTGCAATATACTGTAAAACTATACATGATTAACCCTAACCCTAACCCTGCTTGGTGTAAATAGGATGGGGAATTTGTAATATGTAACTGTGTCAATTTTAACACGTACAATTAGCACACTAAAGAAGCTCAAGCCGTCCACATTATTCTTTGTAGTTGCACAAACGGGACACAGTCCTATGTTATGTTCAAAAATGTATCTCAAAGGAATAGTTCAACATTTTGGGAAATACACTTTGCTAGATGAAAAGATCAATACCACTCTCATACATATGAAAAAAGGAGAAAGGCTTTGCAGTGCTAAGATGTGGAATCACTGGCAGCGATTGAACATGTCGTCAAAAAAAAGATCAACCAGAAATGTTCAGACAACAACAATCTTTTATTAACTGATATGAGCTACTGTACATGTTTCACTCAGTGCTTCATAAGCCTCGTTATGGATTATTTTAAGTCACTGTGAGGTTGCCATGCAACCAAATGAGAATCAAGGAACCAACAAAGTCTGGCACTTCATGTCCCAAGAAACCACAACTTTACTTCACTTTTTATACAGATTAAACAAACATGAAATGTATTAGTTTCTAATCTAAGAGGTACTGGTAATCTTTGCATCCAGGCTAGCTGTCCACAGTCTTAATGCTAAACTCTAGCTTTATATTGACCCAACAGGTATGAGAATAGCATCGGTGTTCTCATACTAATCATCTTTCCCAAAATATCAAACTATTCCTTAAAGCATTTCCAAAGCTTAAACCTGCTACAGGTAGTGTGTTATACAGTATCAATAAATAACTGCTGTAAACAACTATATTAATGTGAGAACTAGCTGACACCATCATTCACTGCACTACCTTTTACCACACTGTGATACATTTCAGATTTACTTCATCATCATCATTTTAAATATTTATGTGTTGTGAAGCATCATCAAAAGCCTAAAGAAACAAACTGAAATCTATAACATTTGCAACAGGGTTCATTTGAACAGTATCACTAACAATAACACTGGTGATACATGCAGTACAGCCCCCATGTCATCTAAACCACAGTAATCTTACCTTGGTATCACTATACAGTACGTTTATGTTATGGTTTAGTAATGTTGTAAAGTGTCTCTAAAATGACAATTCAAAAACAACTTGATATAAATGTGGGAGACAGATACCTGAGAAAAAAACACTCAAATTGTCTGTTGGGCAAACAATGATATAATACACTTCATGATAATGCTGTGCAATGACATCATTATGTCAAGTTGTTTTAGGGCATGTTGTGACAGCAGAGTAAACAGTTGACTTATACCATTTTGTTTGGTGTTTTGATTGACAGAGATCCGTAACCAGCTGGTGGAGCAGTTCAAATGCTTGGAGCAACAGTCTGAGTCTCGTATCCAGCTGCTGCAGGACCTGCAGGAGTTCTTCCGGCGCAAAGCAGAGATTGAACTGGAATACTCACGCAGCTTAGAGAAACTGGCCGAGAGGTTCTCCTCCAAGATCCGCAGTTCAAGGGAACACCAACAGTTCAAGTAAGTTCCTCTCGTGGCACAGTCAAAATGCATGCATGTAGAAATCCCAAATTGGTCCCAAATCAAAGGGATCTGTAGGCCAAGTGACTTTATCCCCCTCTAAACATCTTATTATTTATGACCTGACTGTAAGACTGAGCCCTGCTGCTAATCACACTGCCTGGTTTGATTACAGTGCAGACCTTTACAACAATATACATGTTTATGTACTGTGAAGGCATATCTATTATTATTGTCAAGATGTTTATGATGTCTTTAAAGGTCTTCTAGTTCTGGCATGATGGTCAGACACAGTTCATTAAAGAAGTTGAAGACTGTTGAGGGGGGGACATAACAAATCCAATGTACTCTGTATGCTGTAATTTAGCACTTGATGTTGTAGAAGTAAGCTCTTAGTGAAGCTTTATGCTTCATTATGTGTAAATCACCTCGATTAAGAACTCTCCACAAGCTTTGCATCAGACACTGCATTAATGTGGAGGTTTATATTAAAGATAGAATCAATGATTCTAGAGAAAGTTTATTTGATACACTTTTTTCCATATTCTTCGAATATCTCCTCATGGTCATGTGTGTATGCTAAAAAAACAAAAAACTGGTGTTCCCAATGAAGAGTGCTGTTCTTTCAAGCCAATTTGACATAGTATCCAAACCGTGTCATGTGATGCTATGGGCCCAAAAGACTTTTTCCCATAAACCTACATTGTGAAAGAGATGTCTGTAAATCAGCAGATAGATTCTTTTGAGCATGATCACAACCATGAAAATTGGATGTTTTACTATCAGAATTTGATCCATTTCATCCAATCACATTTCAGAAGTCTGTAAGAGCTGCATGATTGAATAATTGTATCCTCATTCAAATAAGCTGGAGGGCTAAACAAACAATTACCTGTCTCAGCTCACGGAAGCTTCTAGTGAGCATACTCCATGGGCGCATTGAGCCCATTGAGTGAAAGCAGGAAGTGGCTGTTTTGGCCACCGAGCAACTTTCATAGGAATGAACAGGACCCTGCCTCCAAGACTGTCTCCAGTTCCTTTGATACATCCATGGAGGCAAGCCCCCAGAAACAGCGTTGGGCTTTGAAGCTGATCTGACATAGTGACCAAACGTTCAATTACAATATCACATGATGCTACTAGGCCCCAAAAAGCATCATGAGCATCACAACCTCTGTGAAATAACTTGTTTCACTATCAAAATTTGATTAATTTGGTCTGATAACATTGGGAAAGTTTAGATGGGGTACACAATTGAATTGTTTTATACCCATAGCCGAGGACTTAATTGGAGGCTGTCAGGTCGGTGGGCAGAGGTCACTAGTTCGCTTTCTCTATGGGCCCTAGAGATGTGGAAGCTATGTGGAAGAAGTTAAACTTTTTTTTTTAGCTTCATGCACTACTAAGACACTTTTATAGGAATGCCTGCCTCTGACCCTGTATCCAGTGCTCTTTATGCATTCAGGGTGTGAGGACATGACAGTCTCCGATCTCCAGCACCTGTTGAATGACAGGGGATGGGTTAGGGTAAGAACTGGCGAACTGGAGAGAGAGAGGCCGTGGCCAATTCACATAGAAAGCATTTTCTCACGGAACAGATGCGCTTCCTTTTTATTAAATGTATCAATCCACACTGAATCTCAGACCCCCTACATTTTTTTACACTTCAAGGGCTGTTTCTGTCACATTTACTGAAGTGTAATCTATGCAGGCAGCTGTTCAAATCACACAGATGTACCACTGTATATGTGTTTTGAACATCCTCACCATCAGTGTTGTGCATCAGCAGTGACTTTTCCCCTACTGTGTCCTGTGAGCAGAGCTCTGGCCCGCTTTTGGTGTTGAAGAAAGTAGTTCTGGCTAGTTTTCTGGGGTCACAAAGATAAAGCGTTTTGCTTCAAAAAACAATATGCATTCAAAAGAGTAAGGTGAGGATGTCATACAACTTCATGTCAAAAAACCTGAATTACCCCTTTAAGGAAGGTCAGTGAATGTCACCAGATCAAAATCAGCTCACCTGCAGCCTTGATCCATTTAGACTTGCAGCTCTGGAAATACTGAAATGTATGCTAGTGAAGACAAGAGCGATCATCTGCACAGAAACCACCACTAACCTATTGGTACATGACTCACGGAGGGCATGAAATTAAGCTCTGCTGCTCCCAAAATCAAGCACCTCGGGCGAGCAGGCAAGCTTAGTTCAATCTGGAAATGGGAGCACTCACCCAGCTGAGATTTGGCAACAGATCTCAGGCTTGAATCTCCACCAACATATACAGTACCAGTCAAAAGTTTGGACACACCTTCCCATCCCCTTGAATGAGAAAGTGTGTCCAAACTTTTGATTGGTACTGTAGTCTAACCCCAGCACTGATTCTTGCAAATGGAAACAGCAGGACTGCATTCCTAACATATTCTGAAATGCTTCATATGAACAAGTCTGTAACTGAAAGTGGAGACTGTGATTTTCATGTCTATCGTACTATATTCAGTAAATGTAATAAATTACAACACAGAATACATGATAGTAAGGAATACATTTACATATATGGTAGTGAAATGGTAAAAATACACATTGTGGACTATAGCTTACAGTACATGTATGTTCTAATTGTTACAGTGTGAACAAGCAGGTAAGCAGGTCTTCTCTCAGGCTCACCTTACCTCTTTGATAAACAATGATTGCTCTCCGGGTGATCCACTAAAACAGATATACTTTCATTGTCTGCCTTTTTGAATTGCTATCACCATTACCAAAAATCTGTTTCTTGTTATCATGTTATAATGACACAGTTTTCTTGCTATTACTAGATACTAAATAATTTCATTTTAACAAGAATGTTTTCTTGTTATAACAACATACCACTTTTCTTGTTATATTGCAACACTTTCTTATTTCATAAAATGGATTTCATCAAACAAACGTTTCTCAAGAACAGTTGCAAGGAACCATCATTACCGGAAGACATTTAAACAGGATATTGAGAGCAAAGTTCTAGAGAAGGTGCGTTCGATTTGCTTACCCATCTGTCCAGGAATGATATTAATATTATTAATATATTAATAGTATTTAGTGCGCATGTTATAGCTATATTGTGGCCACAATTACATTTTTTTTGACCATGTCAACAGAGGGGCTCCATAGAAATGCATCTATCAGCTAGCAGCCAGTGTAGCATTTGAATGTTTTCCACATCAAGACAAGTGTGATAAGTTGTGACAGTTGTGGTGTTTTTTGAGAAGACATGTAAACTGTCTACATTCAAAATAAACAAAAAAAATATTTTTACAAACCTTGTTTAAATTTTAACATTTTTGTCACTGTTTCTCCCTTTCCACAAAAAAGCTTTTTCAGCAAATCAATAGTACTTTTACTTCAGGATGGTGTTTTGGCATTCTTGACACTCCGTAGCGCAAGGTCATTTAGAAGTTTGTGTATATGTACAAGTAGTGTATGTGGGGAAGCTGTGTGTGTGAAGTGGATGAGGATTTGACTAGATAATTGAGTCCAGCTGTGTTAGAGAAGGCAGGCTATGCTGTGGCGTCTAAGATAGTAGACAGAACTCTGCTGCAACACCACGGCTTAACCTTCGCACTGTACAGTTGATCTTATCCACATGGCAATAGACAGGTGTTAGAAAAACAGCTAATCCTCAGACACATGTTCTAATGATAGTACATTTTACACTGCCAAGATTCTGGTGGACTTAACAGCCAGAGGGAAAACAAGGATCTCAGAGAAACTAAAACATGCCGATATTTCTCGTCGAAATGAATGTTGTCTCACCAAGCAATAATTATGGGTGCACCAAAAAAAAGAAAGAAAAGATGATTGGTTTTCTATCGTTCATTTGTAAGTCATGTCTTCTTTTTATAATTTCACATGTGGATCATTATCCTTGTTACAGTGGGTGCCCTCGTTCTAGTTGGTGAACTAACAGCTTCTACCTGCTGAGAAGATCTCAGTCAGAAGTAAGAGGAGGAGCAGGAGGAGTGGTAGGTTGACCTCAGGTCTCTACACTGAAAGCCTGAGGTAGGAAGAGCAGGGAATCTAGCGCATCTATGGGAGCCTAATGATGCCAAAAGTAAAAAGTCACACTACAAAATCAAACTTTTATTTGTGTGTTTTTTTATAAGCAATATGTTATAATTTGTAATAGTTGGATTCTTTATTTAATTTATATATTAGAATTGTTTCTACTATCATTTACTTTTTGGTATTTGTGATTGTATCTAACCTTTGTATTTATGGTTGTTATTTCCATAAATACCAAAATTATCTATCTATAAAATATCTATCTATATGGAGAAACCTTTTACAGTGCTGCATACTGCATATGATAATTATATATTTAGAAAGTAGAACTGAAGTGATTGATTACAAGATGATTAGTTAAAACTTTTCAAAATGCACCTGCATTATTACCATTTTGTGAATTTCAAATAAAAGAACAGTCATATATTTCCTGATTGAAGTTTTCTTAAAAATATAGTTAAAATTTGTCTTGTTTGATCTTGTGAACCCAGTATCGCCTCGCCTTGTGAGCTGAGTGTATCATCACACCCCTACTGCATAGATCTCTATATTCTATGTACATAATTACTTGCTTGTGATTTTGTCTTTGCTACCTTAGACTTGGTAGTTTATCTGATATGACAAACCTGAGTAAGTCTCAGTAAATGCTCTATACTGAAGAGGAATATCAAAAGTAGGCTAGAATATTGAGCATATGGTACACCTTTATGATTTTGAAGGACATCAACACAGCAGTAAAATAGAGTCATCCTGACCGGGACAGACTTCCATATGTGTTGGATCACAGCCTACAATCTGTTGGCTGAACCTTTCCATTGCAGATTCATTAGCAAGTTGAATGCCACTGTGATTTACAACTACTGCAGATACAGCTACACCGCAGCAACCCAACCAAGGATCATTTTGCTCCTCCAGTTACAGTTTACCTAATTTGCCACAGTGAAAAGAAACACTGAAGGGTTACTTAGCTGCTCTATACTGCAGTTGCTGTGTCAGATAGTGTGCCACTTATTTTCTCTTACTGGTTCACAGCTCCTAAGAGACAGCAGCTAGCTTGATTTTAAATGTAGAGCAGAGTTTTCAAGGTGTATCATGAATTTCAATTAATTTTATTTGAGGGACAATGTACATTAATCAACATTCAAAGAAATGTAAATTTACCCGAGTCAGTCAAAAGGCTGGAATGGGACTGATGAATGGGATGATGCACCTCATCAAATTAGAGTGGATTGGTATCGTCTGTCATACAGACAGATACAGATGTAACATAGCACCATTAGAGGGCAATTCATGCAATATTGATATGGAGAATAACCTGTCTGGAAGAGATAAGACAGGGCTTGCAATGGTGTCCAGATATGTGTGTGTGTGTATACGCTAATCTTTTTGTGTGCATATCCAAGCGATTGGTTAGGAAAGAGCTGGGAGGGAAAGTGTTTGGTATCTTCAGAATGCCAGATCTTTGAATATGTGGGCTTTTTCAGTTTTGAAGTTGCCATTGCTCAAATCCAATTGATGTCTGTTAATTTTATGGTCAGCAGGGCACAGCTTTGAAAATGTATTAGTGGATATCCAGCAGGTTTATTTTATAAATACATCACCCAACATTAACCATTAAGTGGGATGCAGCCTGTGTCCAGAACACATTTAAAAATGGTGACGTACGTTTTAGTTATAATATAATTATGAGATATGATGTCTGTAGCTCTAGGAAAGTACCAGATGCTTTAATGGAGCTGTGTGTACTGCCACCAAAGTGCAGCTATGGCTTTAGTCCCATTTAGTGTAATCATTTGTACAATCATGGCTGCTCTCTGGTGGTGGAGGGTCAAAGGGTCGGGTTGTTTGAACACAGCAGTCAATACCCTGCTCTTGTCAAAATAACAAGTCCAGCTGGTGGAAGTCAGCGTGTACAACATCAAGAGATTAGCTGGTTTGCAGTTTGTTTTTCAGATCTTGCAGATCTCTGCACTGTTCTGGCCCTTGCGTCTGTGCAGCTGTAAATTATCAAATGTTGGCAGTGTGTCTCCTCACAAGAAAAAAAAGAAAAACTGTTAAATGATGTGCAAATCAGCAATGTAGCATATTGACGCCCTGCTTGAAAATGGGGGCAAAGTGAATTTGAATGGAAAAGCTAGCTGCATGTGCCCACGTGCCCCTTGTCTTTTGATACTGTGTTTGGCTGCTTCATTGATAAGCAGTAGACAGCCAGTGTGGAGGGGATTAAAGGCCTTCACAGAGCTGAGTCTTGGTTTGATAAATGCACACTTCCTTCTGGAAATCCTGGCTCAGACACATCGTATAGGCTCTGGGTGATTAGATGGTGGCATTCAGTGCAACCATGACTAAAGCACGGGCACTGTTCTATACAGTGCTTACTTGTTCAGGGCATGCACATAATGGAGACAGCTTGCTATCAGTTTATCCTTGAATCAAAGGATTATGGCGATATTCTCCGACCATACACTCATTTTTTTGTTTCCCTATTCACTATCCCTGTCTCTGTGTCTCATCTTCTTCACACTCTCCCATGCATCCACAGATTATACTCCATGTCGCTTCCTCACAGAAACACAGAGAGAGAGAGCAGAAATTGTGGAAACCATGGAGACAGTCAGGCAGTTTTACAGGATGAGACAGATGTAATAGGATGCCAGAAAGCTGCACTCGTCTCTCTTTCTCCTCTTCCTTCTCACTTCTCTAGAGACTCTCAGAGCTCATAGTTTGCCTTCTGAATGTTAATGATATCCTGTGTATAAATACCGAGGGCAAGGAGCCATCCTAAACCAGCCCTTTGGAAGCCCTCTAGATTAATTGACCTGTATGCACTCGACTCAGCCTGTTACGGGAAATCAGTGAAGAGAGAGTACAAAGGTGTGTAAAAGTCTGTGTGCAGAATTTGGTCCTTTGTGATATATAGATCTCTTTATATAAGAGCCAATATAAAATAGCTAGTCTGTCACACATAAAACAAGTGGAGGAACTACATTTACTGCTGTGTTAAAATACTCAGTTCCCAGAGATGTGGCTGGTACACAGACCTAATTAACTACCTTCTGCTCCTAATTCCTGTGAAACGAGGACAGCAGCTAGGGAAAAAGAGATCTTGTGTCCTTTGTCTCTGTCTCCCCTGTATGGCTTTAACCCTCTGCATTAACAGACTGTACCTGACCACTTGACATTATAGTTGTTCTCAAAATGATCACCCTTCTACATTTGCCAAAGTTGATGTAAGAATAGGCCATGATACCTCTGGAGATAAGTCCTGTATAGTGTTTTATTTGTTTGTTTGTTTTTTGCCGTGTGAGCAGCATGGCTCGAGGAATGGTCAACCACTTTAGTCCAGATTGAAATATCTCTACATCTATTGGATGAATTGCCATGACATCATACAGGTTGACAATAAATCCTAATGACCTTAATTGTGAAGTGACTTGTCCTTGTATACCACCAGGAGGTTGGCATTGGTAGTTTTGAGTTAAAAATCTAAATCAGGTCCAAATTTGAATTGACATATTTTCCCATCAAAGTCAGCTGCACTTTGTGTTTATTGCATATTAGCCAATGTTAGCATGCTAGCATATTAAACTAAGATGGTGAACATGATAAACATTATACATGCTATAAGTCAGCATGTTAACATTGATTAGTCGATTGACCAAAAAATATTTGCCAACTGTTTTGATAATCAATAAATCCTTTTGCCATGCATTCTCTTATTTCGGCTTTTCAAATGAAAAGATTTGCTGGCTTTTAATCATTGGTCACTTTAGTCTCGTAGAAACAGTCAATCAATCAATCGACATTTTATAGATCAAGCGACTGATTAATTAAAAAAAACAAACAGTATAAAATGATAGAATACATTTTAAAAACTTCACTTTACTTAACTTGTCAGTGTAGCATAATAATCTAATAAAGTATTATGAAGTCTTGACCTCTGTGAATAGAGCACAGTTAGCAATGTTTTGGTAGGAAGCTGAGGAGGATAAAAAGGTTGGAATATAGGAGCTTGGTTGTGCTTAGGGATGAGATGAAGCATCTCTGACCATTTTTAGGGATTAGCAGAGAGTAGAAGTGCACGTTCCCTAAACCTCTCAACCACAAACAGCAATTATACACCGAGGAGCTGCACCCCTTACAGGCAGATAGGTCAGTCAAGCAGAACTGGTGCAAAATGAGGGATGGTGAGACAGTAGAAATAGGTCATCCCAGAGGAGTGAAGCAGAACATGGTCTACATTAGGTCTTCTATTGTTAGGAAGTCTAAATCCTACCCATCCTATGCAAAGTCTGTCAGATTTGCTCATCTCTGTTTGATACAGCAAATTAATGTCCAGTTTAATCGTTTTATTATTACTTAAAGATGGCAATACTGAACTGTTTTCATTGATTGATGAGATCGGATTCCTCAACTCTTTAAAATTAGCAAATTAATTGACTTACCCTTTCAGACAAAGTGGATCTCAGGACATTATTCTTAATCTCACTTTGAGGAAGCAGGTACAGTAATAAATGGATAGATTGGTTTTATTAAACATGCAAAACAGTCTTCTGCCTTGTACTGATGTTGTGAGAATTATGTGCTGGTGTTTGTCTCCCGACAGCCTGATGTAAGTGCATTTAGGGGCAGAGTTAAGTAAAGTAATAATGGGGAAAGCACTCTGGAGTAGCTTGAAATCAACTTCATTAGATATGATTAGCATTATGGAAGCTCTCTGAAGGGGGTTCTTTGATGTTTGATGCTCATCATTTTTTTCTGCTCCACATTGAAACCCTATCCCCCACCCCACTCTCTCTCCCTCCTTTGCTCTCATTTCCCTCTCTCTCTCTTTGTCTCTTCCTTGGGGTTGGCTGATTGATTACTGCTCTGATAGCATCCAGACAAGGGTATGGGTTTGAAGGGATTGTGTGCGGGTGTCTGTCTGGTTGTGTGTCTATGTGCCTTGGTCTTTCTATTTGAAAGCACCCGAGGCAGACAGTTTAAACTGATTATGCAGCAATCAGGGCCCTTGACTCTCTGGATCATAATGGTCACCACCATTATACATTTAACTAGTTGATGCCTTACTAGACCATCGCATTGTTTGGAGTGTGGTGGATGGCAGAAAGAAAAAGAGTGAAGGAAGAAAAGGGGGAAGACACACTGCAGTGTTTTATGCAACGGGTTTTTCTTTTTTTTATGAAAACACAGGATCATGTCTGTAGCTGTGTTGTTTACTGGGATTTAGCTGGGATTTATTCTTAGATACATTCTAACAATCCTATATTCCTCTTGTTTTCCAGGAAAGACCAGCACCTGCTGTCCTCAGTAAACTGCTGGTACCTGGTGCTGAACCAGACGAGGCGTGAGAGCCGCGACCATGCCACCCTCAGCGACATCTATACCAACAATGTAATCGTCCGCTTGGCCCAAATCTGTGAAGATGTCATCCGCCTGTTCAAGAAGGTCTGTGAGATCACTGTTATTCCCTCTATGATCATGCTATTTAATTATATACCCCCATAGTAACTGTTTCACTTTACTTGGAGATGGTGGGACATGTAACTTATGATTCTCCTTGTGTCATTACTGAACAGTAGACTAGTCCTGTGCAGTCACTGTGTTTACACTCTCGTCACTATCATAGTGTTCATGGTGAAAGGTTTGCAGTGGAGAGGGCTTTGTTAGATTTACGGTGATACAGAAAAGGAGATCTGCCATTCTGCAATATCTTTAATGCTATCTGCATGATCAACAGTCTCTACCTAAAGTATCAGTCAAAAGTTTGGACACACTTTCTCATTCAAGGGAATAAAAAAGTGTGTCCAAACTTTTGAGTGGGACTGTACATCCCCATTTGGTATCTCTGTTTGGTATAATTTAGTAGCTACTGTTGCTGTAACGTCTTGTTGCATTTTTGAGGGGGTGCACAGCCTACGACCAAGCTCCAGGGGCTCTCTGTGTAGAATCCATATCTACGTAACCCTTTAATGTAAAACTGTCAAGCTTCAGTCCAACTTTAGCATGCAGACTAATAACCTGACGTGCCAGATGGTTTGTTGCACAGAACCATCTGAGAAGTCATCCTTGGAAACTGTTTGGAAAAGGGCAGGCACTCTCAAAAAAATACTTTGCAGGTGATTGGATGAGCCATCTGCCTATCACCATCTAACCCCTAACCCTCATCACCTTGCAGCTGGATTTACAAGATCAGAATACTCATAAGACCCTGGTTGGGCACAAATGCATAACTTGAAGCCTGACAAGATGGATTCTAATGCAATTTCTTGATGTTGTGATTTCAGAAATCTAGCTGCTTCACAACAGAACTGTGGTATTTCCAAGCTCAGTTTCAGCACACATGGAGTAACTAGAAGTTCTATGAGAACTGTCAGGTTTGCAGAGCAGAAGAAGTAGCATGGGGAAATGTGGAGCTGGGACCTCCCTGCCCAAATACTCCCATAGCCCCAACTAGTGTGAGAAACATTTGGCTCTCAGTCAGCACATTGCAGAAATGACTGAGGTCTTATCCAAACATCAGAATCCTGTTTTCACCTGGCAGGCCTTCCTGTAGGTTAGCTGCACTCTGCCTACGAGGCTCCATTCAGATATTACTGTGTGTGTGTGTGTGTGTGTGTGTGTGTGTGTGTACAGTACATGTGCGTGTGTTTGTTGACTTGTGTGAATGCCTGTGTGTATCAGAGACTGTGCCATGGCTGAAAAGAGGGAAACACTCCATCCTTCCTGAGCCAGGTGCCCTCAGGTTGCTTTTTCTACATTTGAAAGTATGAATGGATGGCTCTGCTGGTCGCTAGCTGACAGACATATCCGTGGGCAATAAATAATGTATCAAAAACCGTGTCATTGAGTTCTGAAGAAAAATGTTAAACTGAAATGAAAAAACAGCTTTGATGATATGACAGCATAATCAAAAACATAAAGAAGAGCTGGTAAAAGAATATATAGAAGAATTTTAACATATTAACAGCTTCAGTAGCACAATTGTGACTTACATTATTAGTAATATATTCTATTTATTACTTCATAATCTGTTAATTATGTTATGATGGTTAAATCTAAATTCGGACTAGCTTTGAACCAGGTTCAGTGTTACAATTATGTGCTCCTAACAGTGTAACAACAAAAAACACTTAAATAATCCAATTACTGTAGATGTGGCAAATGTGAATGTACAGAAGTCAAAATTTCCTTTGACCATGACCATTAATACACATACAATGTATATTTGCTTGCATTACTACAGTGTAATGGCCAACCTGTCACAGCTCTTACAGAGAGTTGCATCACACTCCCTTGTTGAACCCTCCTTGTGTCCCCTGAGCCTTTGCAGTACATGCAGCAGTCTGTCTCACTTCAGAGTCACTGATGCATACAGATGCCATTCACCAGCTGCTGGAGCCCTCAAAGGATTTTCTCCATTTATCACATCCAGTGATGTTTGTTTGAGTAGTACCTAATACCTGCACTCCAGATAAAAACAATGCAAAAACAACAAATCCCCTCTGTACTACTGAGGTTACTTTGTTTTTCTTCCTCCGAGCATAATTCATAATCTAGTTTCAAAAAGAACTGTTGAAGCAAGAATTTGTTTTATGAATTTTTCCCTCTTTGATGATTAGTTTAGTCTCTGACTCACTTTTAACAAGCTTTTTCAAGCACAGTTGTTATAGCAGAGCAGGGTGTGGACAAACACTGTAATTTTCATCTGAATCCCTCTGAATGGTGGGTGGATGTAGTTTGAGTGATTTTTGTATGTGTTTGTGCGTGTGTGTGTGTGTGTGTGTGTGTGTGTGTGTGTGTGTGTGTGTGTGTGTGTGTGTGTGTGTGTGTGTGTGTGTGTGTGTGTGTGTATGTGTGGTGCATGTATTGCAAAATCTGACTGAAAACAATATTTCTCATAATGATTCATATGTGAAATGACTACTATGCATCTTATTGAGTTGCAGCGTTCTGTGTGCACCAGTAGAAATGAGACAGGTGTTGACACAGGTCCTAAGAAAGCTTGTGAATTTAGAATTTCCCCTCCTATTTTAAATGACATTATTATCGTATTTGACTGTCACACACTCGCTTGCTTACTTTACTATGCAGCTTACTGATTTTGTTAGCTGCTGCTCAGCCCAAATTGGCTATGTGTATCCATCTCTAACAGACATCTGTCATTTTGTCATTGAACAAGGCTATATTGCTATTAATCTTAAACGTTTTTCCTTTCAGTTTGGCATCTAAGAAAAACCTTTGAAATCTGAAATATGTTTGAATGTTGGACACGCACCCTAAGTTGTTTCAAGTGTGAAAGTTCATGTTTGACCTTATAAACATGAGTTTGACAAAGAAAAAATCATTTTAGTTTCTCTTACTTCCTATCCTTTTTACAGAGCTTTAACCACACACCTGACTGTCTTCTTCAGCAGATGTTCATTTTTATAGCTAGGCCATTGTCCACCATGCCAAAATGCAGTGTGTTTCATATTACTTGCTCTCATTCATCACAGCAAACAAGCTGTGTAGGAGATTGTAATTTAACCACCAGATTCTTTTCTGCAATTCCGTGCAGTATTGGCATGAAGGCCATATTTATCAGACCTCTCAGGGTCGGACTATAATATATGTATAATTGTTTTGGGGTTTTGGTTCAAACTTTTTTCAGCTCTCATAGCTGTGGTAACACATCCAGACTGATAAAAATATAACCCAAAAAACAGAAGCCAAACTTTTGCCACTGTTGATCCACTTTCCACTTCACTAACCACTTGAGAATACATGATGGCAGCATTTAACTAGGCTACTACAGTAGATGAAGAGACATGGGATATATTGATATTATAGACATCTAGAGGTGCAACGATTTATAGATTAGTTGCAAACCATGAAATGGATCAGCAACTATTCAGATGATCAATTCATCGTTTAGGGTCATTCAAATTCTTTGGTCTCAGCTTCTCAAATATGAATATTTTCTGTTGTTCTTGTTTTTGTTTGTTTCTTTTTGTCCACTGACATGACAGTAAGTTGAATATCTTTGGGTTGTAGGCTTTATGTGAAAAGTCTTAATTCGTGCCCCTCTCAAACATAGCAGCTTCCTATAGCTTTGTAAGGTAAGAAGAGGTGTTGCATCTGCTTTTTGAATGTGTCAGACCATCACACTGAGACATGCTGCTGGTGCATTTTCTCACCTCCGAGTCTTCAAATAAAGGCTTCATTCCTCTCTCACATGAAAACAGATGTTATAACATTCACTCTGTCAGTTCCAGACCATGTGTGTCTCCTGTTTTGGATTTCAAGGCTTGCTGTGCAGTATAATGATGGTGAAAAGGTCAAGGTACATTCGTATTACAACATGAGGAGGAATAAATGTGCTAGTGCTTTATGAGGTGTTTGCTGTATTTGTGAAAGTTTCTTCAGTGTGATTCCAAGCAAAACACAATGCAAACAAATTAAAGTGGTGGCTTGAGCAATCTTTTCACTATTGGATTGAAATATGAACATAGAAATTGGACTAGTTCCTCTTGAAACATGATTGATTTTTATTTATGCTTGTTAAGCACAGTGAAACATTCATTGGCAGTGTTCTTCGTTGGAGGATGTAACACATTATCTTCACCCCTTGACATTTCAAACATTTTGCACACTTAGACACACTTTCTCTTCACAAATGTACACATATGAACACATAAGACCACAAACGTACACAGACACACAGCTAAAGGATGAAAAAGAGTCTGAAGTGCAGTGTAACGTGCAATAATCACAGGAAGTGAAACAGGCATGTTGTGCTTTTTGCTATTCAGCCGTAATTACAGTTGAACAATAGGTCTACTAAAAAGGACTGTCTAAATTGGTATGTTGTTGTGATAATGCAGCCCTTACAGTCCTCAGGCACTGTGTGTGATTTCAGGCATAGAGTGGTTTTAAATTAATATAATAGTTAATTCAATACATTGTAGACACTTCCTCCTGCACAACTTTACAGGCTCACATATCTTTTCTTGCTTTAATGCCTGTGCAAATAGATACTCTACTAGCTTTTGAATTTGTTGTCCTCCCATATTTTCATTCATTTCCTCATGCAAGCTGTTACATGTTTGGCTGGAAAGACAGAACTGCTGAGATGATAGAGGAAAGGGGGTGTGACAATGTTTTTAGTTTTAGAGGTCAGTTAATCTGACATTCTTCTCTGCAGACCTGACTGTTGTTTTCTGTGCTGCTATTGTTGTTTCTTCTACTACAAGAAGATTGAAGGTTTATAGCTGCAGTAGTAGTATCCCTGTGATGCAGATAAAACATGGTGATCAGGCGTTACTATTCTTTAGTTCGTAAGAAAAAGTTTGGCCTAAAAGTGTCAACAGGAGAAGGAGCTACAGTACATTGTATTTTATTTCCTTTTTAATCACCTTGTAATAAATTAAAGTGTGGACCTGTGGTGTAAATGCTGACCTGTGGGTTGGTGGATGCAAACCGAAGCTCAGGGGATCAATAAAGTCATTAGAATTCATCCTCTCATGTCTTAAAATATCTGCACCAAATTCAGTGGCAATCCATCTAGTAGTCACTGAGATATTTCCTCATGACTCACAAAGTCGTGTTGTCAGCGTAGTGCTCTCCAATAGATCACATCTGAAGGCTTAAGCATGATTCGTTTTCTCACTGTTCTCTCTGCTTGTTGTGTTTCAGAGCAAGGACATTGGCATCCAGATGCATGAGGAGCTGGTGAAGGTGACAAATGAACTCTACACTGTAAGTAACACGCTGAGCCTCCCACAGATCGATTCCTTGCGTCTCCTCTCATCACTGACCTCAACCAAAGTTCTGTTTCCTCTCTCTCTCTGTCTTCCTGACATTTTGTTTCATGTGTCTTTTATTGTCTTTCTCTCTCCTTTGATTATTTCAAATACTTGTGTTTTCCTTCTTTGATACTTTTTCTTTGGTTGTTGCAAAATTGGATGAAAGTGTCATTTCTTTTGCAAAAATTAGACGTTGCCCATGTACAGAGCAAGAAATAAAGCAAATACAATCCTGCTGTCATGGTCATGCAGGCTTTGTTAAAACCTAGAAGCATCAAAAGGCTGGAGTCAGTCTACGTCTGTCCTTGCTATAATAAAACTTCCTTCAGCCTTCCTGACTGTTATAGGTTAAAGGCCAATGAAATTGTTCTCCAAAAAGCTTCTCTGAACATGAGGCATAACATTCTTTTATTTGTTTGTTTTTTTCCAGACCACAGTGGAAACATATTTATGGTCTGTTTTAAATTAATTGAGTGTGCAGCTTTTAGTCTATTAAAGAGAGCTATTCAATTAATTTCACCTTCAATATCGTTTTATTTATTGTTCACCTTTTTGAATGATGATAAGAGTGAAGATAAGTGAGGGACAGAGTTGTGATGAAATCAAGCATTACATTTCTCTCTGAATGAAGCACATTCTGGGCTCAAGTAACTTCCACATGTGGTGGCAACAGTCCTGCAGTGGGTTCACATCACTGGTTGTGTCTGTGGAAGTCTGTGAAACACCTGATGGCCTGTTTTTAACACTTGACCACATTATTTTTAGACAGTGTTTGCATAAGTTTGTTTGTATCTGTAAAATGCAGCTAGAGAGCTTTTGCTGGGAAATAATAAGCGGATTACATAATGTGCATCTTGTTTCCATAACAGTGGACTTACTCATTCATTTTAGGTCATCTGTTCCAGCTTAGTGGCTTTGTTGTCTCTGATGCCACCACTTGGCTTTGCTCTGGATAGTCAGATACTATCATGACGAGTTTCTTTGCAATATTTTCTCCATCTCTGTTGCTGTGTGAAATGGCCTCCTTCTTTATTTTTGATTTGCCACCCGAGAAGGAAGGCTGTTTACATCACTTGCTTCTCTGAAGAGCAGATCTTTTCTCTCTTTTCTCTCTGCTTTTTCATGGCCCAAATTGTTTTTTTCTCTTTCTTTTTCATAATGACCCACTCTTGGACACCCTTTCCCATGTTTTAATATGAAAAAGGTAGTGAATGGGTGTACGGATGTTCCTCTTTTACTTAACAGCCAAGTTTCGGCTGCTTTAGCAAAAAATCCATATCATTAATATTTCATTGTATTTTTGCAATTCTATTTGTATCAATCTAGAATATCAGATTAGAGGGAAGTATTAATGAAGGCAGCATGTCTTCCAAGCCCAGTCTTACATAAGTTATGATGAATGTTTGTAATTAACGTTGCTGTAGCTGTAGGTTTTTTTTAAAACTTTTGTCCCTACTATTTCTCCAACTATTCACAATAGTACTGTATTTGCATTTCAATAACTGGTAATAACTCAGCAACTGAATTGTAAATAATGAGATTATCTGCAGGAAACTCTACAGATAGATGAACTTATGTCAGGGATGTGTACATACTATGCTAGTCCTTCACTGTTTCAAAAGATGAGCCCTTACTGAGGGGGGCTTAGTGCCCCAAAACTGGATGAGCTCCAGGCAACTTCAGCAATCTTCTACCCCCTGAAGTGAAACAGAAGAGATAGCAGCGCTGCTTTATATGACTTATTCATATAAGCAATGTGATGAGAGTCAAACTACCAAAGGGCACTGCTGGCATCTCTCCCTGATAGTGCCATCTGTACATTTGGATACCGCAATAGATCAGTGTGGTGGGGACCACAAGATAATTCAAAGTCCTTGTAGGATAATAGACATTTAAAAAGGACTGTGTCAAGTGCCGTTGGTCAAACACTTTAACAGAACTACTTAAATACTTGTTCATCTTTATGTTTATATAAAAATACAGTCATCTTCCCTCTACAGCAGCATGTGCCTGCCAGCTAGTGTCAGAACATATTCCAGGTTCACGATGGAGGTCGAAACACTGGGAAACTGATCATTACCCAAGTTTTGCTGGATTTGGAGTGATGCACTATAAGTTCACTAATTTTCCCCCTCACAAGCTGAATACAGACGGCCTCTTCTCATGCTCTACTTGGCCTTAGCTGTGATCTGACTGAAAATTAAAAATCCAAATGTTGACGTGTAGCCTGGCTCTTTCTGATTATGTGCAAGAGCTCGTGGGAGGTGTTTGAAGCCTCACAGCTAATGTGGAAAATTCATTGCTGCAATTACACACATTTCTCTCTATATATAATGTCATGCTAGTCAAAAAAGCACATACATTTTTCACATTTAATTGTTGTTCTCTTGGTTTGATTCTTGTCCATATTTGAAGGGGGATCCCTGCTTTGGTGGGGATGTTTTCTTCCAATTGTTTTCATGAATGATCTTTGTATGTTTAGGTTAATGGGTATTTTTATATAAAATAGGAGTGAATTGAAATGAAAGGCTGTACAAAGTTGACATCATCTGTCGGAAATGATTTTCCCAGACAGTGCACTGGCAGACATGTAGAGGTTTGAAGTAGTGACTGACCAATCTGTGTGTTCCTCTATTTGCCCCTCAGGCTGCAGTAAGGAAACACAGTATTGTTTTTTATGACTGCACCCCTGTTAGTATTTTATTCTACAGAAATAGCTAAATCAATACTTGGCCACATGGTAAAAAAAACAGTTTTCATTGGCTGCAAACAAAACAACTTTTGCTGAAGGAAAACTGTGAAATCCCATTTGGATCTCTGGCTCCTCAGTGGAAGGTAAAGGAAGACTGTGAGCTGAAGCTATTGTTCAAATATTGTTTGTGGCTTGTCATCAGTACCGAACGATAATGAGAAAAATGAGCAAAGGTCTGAATGTCTGAGATATCAATCACTGACCAGTGACCCCCGTTCTGTGAGATTCAGCATTCTTTGCTTTAACCTGCGTTAATTTCCTGCTACACAGACTTAATATCCCCACTGGGATCAATAAAGCCTGAGTTTATCTTATCTTTCTGATCCACCAGCCTTTGTCTGATATGTGTTCTTCAGTCTTATACACTGTTATTCTCTCGTTAACAGCAGCGCAGATTCAGAGTGCTGGCATAGCTTTCGTTTATTCATTCATTCACTCATTTGTTCATTTGTTTATTTATAGTCATTCATTAATCACAACATCACAACAAAATAAACATAAAAATATCTGACTGGCTATCTGATTTAACTTAGCCTTCTTAAAAATATTCATAATCCTATAACAATGTCCCTGGTTATGTCATCATGGTCAACGCTTTAAACCACTTAGCCACAAGTACACACTGAGAATATTTAGATTTATGTTGAATTGAAGCATCTACATCTGACTTTGAATTAATTATGAAAAAACTTCAGCCTCTCCTTCACAGCTGGGTTTCTCGTACCATCTCAGTCTGCTCAGGAGTTATAGCCCTGGGCTGTAGTCAGAGGACTCAACTATATACACACCTCCTGTAGACACAGCTGAAGCTCAGTCTTCCTGCAAATTACTTTGTGTCTTTAGCTTCGGGTCCTGTAGTCAGATAGTTCAAAGTTGGCTGAAAATCAGGCACAAGGAATTTGAAATAAATGGTTTGACAGCCTGGGGAGGAATGGAGTGTTATCCTACTGTAGTTTTTTGTTTTTTTTAATCCTGGAGGAGCAGCTACATTGTTGTCAGCCTTGTCACTCTGAAAATAGACTAGTGTCTTTCTTTCTATATATTTTACTTTCAGGTGTTTGGCTTCCAGCTTTTTGTCACTCTTGTTGTGAAGAGTTTCTGCACCGTCTGAAGGGGAGTAGTGTTTATGTCAGCACAGATAGGAAAATAAACAGAGCCTTTTAAAGTGGCAGTACTGTTAAATGTTACTATCACAGGGTTGGAGGTCAATGAAAGATTATAGTTGTTAGTGACCCAACGGCAAACAGGTGATTTTGATGTGTAGTTCACATGGAGATAAAAGGAACCCCACTGCTTAAGTGCAGCACAAAGTGAGCATTACTTGTTTGATCACTAGAAACCTGGAGAAGGAAACCAATAAATGACTGTTTATGTTGACTGTCTAACATCCTGAGTCATTCGCAGACGTTTCTGAATGCTCTCAGGGCTCCAAAAAATGCAAAATGTTTGAAGAAGCAGCTCACACCTGGATGTTCCTTTACAAATGGGTTTCCGAGGGGAGAAACTCTCTCAATGAGCATCTGGCACGAGTTAAGAAAGATGCAGGATGCTTCTGTTGTGCCTAATGAGGGTTTTTTAGGTTTTCTGTCATTACATTCTTGTCGTCACCATGTTGGAGCAGATGAGGGGATGTCTGAGTGTCAAAGTATGAGTGTCAAAGTATGAGTGTCAAAGTACGAGTGTCAAAGTATGAGTGTCAAAGTATGAGTGTCTAAGTAGAGATCAAAGTGATGTAGTGGAGAACCAACACTGCACAAAATACTTGAAAATGAACATGGTCGAAGTGGTGAAGAGTTGACTATAGAAATCATATAGAGGCCTAAAGCCTAAGTGAAGAGGAGGATTAGAGGGTGAGTTGGAAATTTGACATCCAAGACTAAACCACACACAACTCTGGGCCCCTGGATTCACTTAACACATCCCATGTGTAGTGACATCTGTGTTTCAGTCCAAATTGATCTACCAGGCCACCATGAAAAAGCAAAGATCAAACCAGATTTTGGAAGGAAAGGACATGACAAGATATCACAAGACTTTGGAAGATGTGATCTCTGTTCATTGTTTCCCTGTTGCTGACAGTATCAGCACTGATGGTAAAATCTGCATGTCAGTATGTGAGTCACCAAGCAACTGGTGCCTGATAAAACTGTATTTCCCTACTGATCACCTCTAACTTATACTGTAAAATGTGATGCCAGTAAGCTGAGTGAATGTCCCTTTTGCAGGTGATGAAAACATACCACATGTACCACACTGAGAGCATCAGTGCAGAGAGCAAGCTGAAGGATGCCGAGAAACAAGAGGAAAAGCAGTTCAGCAAGTCCGGAGATCTCAATGTTAACCTCCTACGTCACGAGGACCGCCAACCAAGACGCAGCTCAGTCAGGAAAATTGAGAAGATGAAAGAGAAGGTGAGTATGCATAAGCTATGGATAGAAATGTGATATTTACATACTACATGGCTTTTGCTAAAAATTCGGACTCATTAGATGACCATTTGGATATAAAGTACCTTTAAGAAGATTCTGCTCAAGGCTGGATGATGACTAGGTTAGAAGAGTCTGGCTTTATGGATGGAAAATCAGCTCATTTTGTTTGTTTCAGTTGGTAAGAGAGGGATAGTTCAGCAGACAGACAGCAGTAAGATGTCACAGACTCTCAGGAGTATATTGAGGGTCCGCAGCCAGATACACACTTAGGAAACTGCAGCACTCCAGGCCAATAACCCAACTCAGTTTCCAGCTTATGCAGATTTCTAGTTTGTGTAGTCTCAGCTGTCTGCCAGCAGTACTGGGCTGGTGGTCTCTAGAGTACAATGTACTTCAGATGCACCCATGCATTTTTTTATTCTGGAGTTTCTTTTGGAATTTCTTCATGCAAATGAAACTCCTATTATCTCTCAGGTGCAGGAAATCAAAAAGCTGTCAGGATGACAGCGTTTCTCCTCCCTCAGGCTGGTATCCTCAGAGATGCTGCTTTGCTTAGAAACGGAGCACTATTTATAACACAGCGTAGCAATGAATATTCTTTTTCTCCCCCTCCTATGCCTTGTTACCAAGCTGTTATAGTTGTCTCATTACTCTGCCTGCAAACAGGTTTGAGGAGGAAGAGGAAGGAATAAAAGTCACTCTCTTATTTCTAACCTACTGCTGAAATTTGCATCACAGTAGCTTTGTGAAATTGTAACTAAAATGTCAACATATGTGCAAAAAATTAAAGTATCTCTGGAATTTGCAAAAGTGCATTGTGTTTACAGCAGAAATGTCACTATGAAACTGCAGTTATTTCCTTCATAATATTTAGTGCTAAGTAGAATTGTACAGTATTTGTTTAAATTCATGTACAGGTCAGTTGAATGCCTACAAATGACTACAAATATGCAGTCTGTGTAAATATGCAAAAAACTGTATTTTAATGTTACTCTTCACTAAGCCAGAGCCTCTTTAAGTTCCTTTTTGTCAGCATCCACATTCTGCAGCCTCCACTTCAGCGTCAAGAGACACAATAATGACTAAATCCAAGCATGCCTGTGCCACTTAACATGTTACTATCTAGAGACAGCTTCTCAGGAGTCACTTCCTCCAAAATGTCCTTGCTACCTGTCTTATGGTCTTGAAGCTGCGGCTGCCTGAGCACACACTCAAACCTCCCTACTGCTTGATTTTCCTGCACTGATGGATTTTTCCTTCATCTGCTTTGTCTCTTCTCTCCTCCCCAGAGGCAAGCCAAGTACTCAGAGAATAAGCTGAAATGCACAAAAGCCCGGAATGACTATTTGTTGAACCTGGCAGCAACAAATGCAGTTGTGGCAAAATATTACATCCATGACGTCTCTGATATGATTGATGTAAGTATGCGTTCAGGCACATGTGTTTGTTTACATCTCTCAGCTGGGATTTCTGATGTTGATTTAACTCCTCAGCACTGTCGCTTTTCTCACCATCTGTTCTCGCGTCTCATTCACTCGCAGCCTGTTAGCTGTTTGTTTCCAAGCTGCTCTGTTGGCCCCAATAAACCTAATTGCCTTCAGTTTTTTCAATACTTATTTCGGCGTAACAAAGCTAACACTGATATGCTGGTGAGTGACTGCAGCTGACATGAAAATTAGTTTAGCGATGCTCTGTAATATCATGCAGCTACTATTGCTGATGATTTCAATTTGAAGGGGCTCAATTCAATTCAATTCAATTCAGTCATTAGTATTAACAGAATCATTTATCCTCAGTTTCCCACACTCTTGTTCTCATACATTTGTTTTTCTTGATGCTGCTTTTGGGAGTTTATTTTATATTTGGTCCATTTTTGAACCACAACTGTATTTTGCATCATTAATAAATGGGTGATCAATGCTCCATTAATGTTGGAGAGCAGAGAGAGTATTTTCTTATAGTGTGACTTGGTTTGTTTATAGAGCAAATACATTCACAATTACACTATATTATGATCTCATGTCATATAAAGCAGGAGAACATATCAGCCATAATCATTTCTGTGAATTATATTGAAAGTGAAAGACGTATCAACACTGGCTATGAACCACACACCGTCCTTTTCTGGCAATTCTGCTCAATCAAGTGTATTAGTCATAAAACAGCAAACTGGCAATAAAGTGTGGGACTGTAGATTGATCAGGGCAAGATTCTGACTACTGTGCTGCTATTGCTGGCATTTTCTCCATGTTGTCCTCCTCTTCTTATATTTTCTCTTCAATCCACTGTGTCATTTTCAGTTTCACCAAATCAGTGAAATAGAGCCTCAGGTTATAGTTATATGAAAGCTACCCTCCACTATAGGGAGGACTATGTTGGGCAGCCACTGTGTCGGCTGCCAGGGAATTGATAAGTTTGATTTGTTATGTTGTATAGGCTTTGCAGGTGCAGATGCTGCAACAGTATTAAAGCACCTCATAACTCTATGTACCTACTGTATGTACACCATATATGATGATGCCTATACACAGTTTTACTCTTTCACTGTATCAAAATTACCTTTTAACACCTCAAAGGTCTGCATAAGCCCACCTGGTAGGAACCCTGGCAAATGTAGCAAAAACGGTGGGAACATCATGGTCCCGCTTAAGCTCTGTCACTACTGTCCCAATGACAGAAATACACAGTCATACCAATCTATGGTTTCATTGTTTCCCCCTGTAACATCAATATTTGTATACTCAGTGCCACGTTCATATAATTTCAGGCTTAAAGTGTAATTTAGGGTGTTTTTGGCTTTCAAATGGGTCAAATTTGACCCGAACAGTATCTAAGGGTTAAGTAAATATGAACTCACTGTTATTCAGTTTGTGAACCAGTGGCACTGTGCTGGAAAGTCTGATGACCAGTGTTTAAAAGGACAACTTTGTTTTGCAAACCGCTAATGGTTGGAAGTCGGTCAGAGTCAGCTGGTGAGCAGAGACTGTGTACGCAGGCATGAATTCTGTTAATGTGGTTGTCACTGGACTCTCAGCCCCGGCTGACCTGCCACCAGTCACCCTGCAGATGAACAGATGAAGATTATGATGAAGATCATTTGAAACATTCTGAATCTATTCTGTAAATATGCATACATACAAAATAGTTACCTCTTTGCAGAGATAAGTCATTTATCTTTTTGTCATGCTGCATATACAGTACTTCCTTATGTTATCATATTATGTTGCACACATTAATGTTTGTTTTGTTATTTTGTTCCAGTTCCACAGGCCAGTTTTTCCTGTTCTGAAGATCTCTAATTGTGCTAATGTGCTATAGTTATCATAGTCTATGCTGTTTTAAATAATGATCATATTACTCATGTCTTTCCAATTTCCAATGTGTTCACTTTGCTGCATACTGTGCTAATTAATTTAGTTTAGTCATTAATTGGCAAGGATTGAAAACCAATGTTGACTCATTCTCTGTAGTCTTACTTTATTTCCAAGATTTATGTCACAGATTTTTCTTGGCTAATGGAAAAAAAAGTGGCTGTGAGTGGCAATCAAGAAACTTTAAACCTTATGGTCAGATTTCCATCACAGACGCTGTCACCCCTATAATCTGCCAGCTACTTCCCCTTTCTTTGTGTGCTAACGGTCTGTTTGTCACATTGTTCCCTGAGGCCAAACCACCATACGGCACTACATCAGCAATAACATGAGATTAGTAAGAGATGCACATTTTCCAGGTCAGGCATGAAAAGGTTTGATTTCAGTGAGAACTATAGCATTTTTTTTTTTCCCACTTTAAGGAACATTACTTGTGATATTAAACAACAGCAACTGCAGTTGTGAAATAGTATGGTTTATTACATTAGAGCAGATTGTGGCTAAATCTGTTTTAGACTGTATGAAATGTGATGGTATGGTGACCTGGTCACGGTAGCTGGACATACTGAGATCCCGATTCATGGTTATCAAAGTCTCTTTGCTGGGCAGCTTTGATGGTTCCAGTGTCTGGAAACTGAATGGTCCATCTCATCCCAAATCCTGCTGAGCTGCAGGGAAGGGGATTGTGAGCATGACTAGTTTAGCTGTTACTAGCAGGGCAGAGGAAGAAAAGGGTGTGTTTGTCATGTCAAAGTAACTGCCCACCACACATCAAACGTTCATGCAGAAAGGAGTCAGCTTTGTCAGTCAGCATCGGTGACTGGAAACTGTTGAACTGTAATTCAGAACAACATGTTGAGTTCATTCTACCAATACAGAAACAAATATTGAAAGCTAAATGACTCCCATGAAAAAGTATAGCAGACTATTTTTATATTCAACAGTTATGCATACAATGCATATTATGTGGTGCTTAAATGTGATTGGCACTTAAAATTAGAGCATGTTACACTCAACTTATGTGGGGAAAGTATTATCATAGGCGACATTAGTAGAGTAGAACACATGCAAAATGAATTGAATGTCATATGAAATAAATTAGAAAAATGTGGAAATATAATTTAATAATATCAATTTAATAATTATTTGCTCCCTTTAGTCTTTAGTCTACTGAGCCACTTTGACTGAGTGGTGCAATGAGGCTTGTTCACCAAAGTAGAGTACCTCCTCAGTGTTAAAGAACACTTTAAGGAATGTGCTAAAGAACGTTTATTTAGTGATTCACAGAGCTGTCAGCTCCCTCTAAACCTCCTCACTACCATCCGCGGCTTAATTAGGTTAGTTCATACTGCTCTGTGTGATAAGACTCTGTCATTATCCCAGGTGTCCTACTGTGCTAGCTCCTGTAATTCTGTGAACTCTACTTCTATTTTTGAATAGTAACCTGTATGTAATTTGGGATTTAGTCCATGAACTAGGTCTGAACAGGAAGGAGGATGCTTAACTTTTACAACTCAAATTTGCACTCAAACACTCATATTCCCTGATAAATGTGTATTAGTTTGTCAAATTAATTATTTAACAGCATGTACTGTATTATTATTCCTATAACACATGTGCAAAGTGTTTTTTCCTGGTCATTTATCAGGTATTTTATCTTCGCAGTGCTGCGACCTGGGTTACCATGCTAGCTTGGCACGTACCTTCAGGACCTACTTATCTGCTGAGTACAACTTAGAGACATCACGCCACGAGGGGCTAGATATCATAGAGAATGCAGTGGACAACCTTGACTCTCGCAGTGACAAGCACAAGATCATGGATATGTATAACCAGGTGTTCTGCCCTCCTATGCGCTTTGAATACCTGCCACACATGGGAGATGAGGTGAGATGCTTCGAAAGCTGCAGCTCTTGTCAAAGATTTGTCTAAAACTGGGGAACATTTTTTGATTTTTATAAAGCAACTCTTAAACTTCAGATGGATCTATTTTCTCCTCCCAATTTGTCCTCTTCCTCTTCAGGTGTGCCAAGTGAGTGCCCAGCAGCCAGTCCAGACTGAACTCCTGATGCGATATCACCAACTGCAGTCTCGCTTAGCTACACTGAAGATTGAGAATGAGGAGGTGAGGATTTATGATGGCTCTGTGTCTGTCCAGCAGCAGCACCACCACCACCCCCAACACCTTCAGCCCCAACCCCCAAAACAGAAAGGCCTGTCTCATTTTCCCCAGAGCCAAGTAGGAGGGCCACATCACCATCTGCTCTCATTGCAATTACTCTTCAATGACCCTTGCTCTGCAGGACCTGAGAGTATATTTAGAATGTTGTCATAGTGCCAATGTTGTGTTTTTATGAGGTTATATTTGAAATTGTCTATTGTGATGATGAAGAGAGGGCTTTCTCATTATGAGCTGCAGACACAAAGGTGCAAATGGAGGTGATAATAACCAAGCCCTGTTGGACTTTCCTGTGCCAATGGCTCTGCCTCTTCCCTGTGTCCCTGTGTCATGAGCTCTTGAGGATAATGGACGAGCCATGTCATTACTAGAAATGAGCTTTATCAATCTCAGGCCTAAACAAAAAGCCTGCTTCCGTAATTTTAGGAACAATTTGTATCTTGCGGGTTGTTCTGAAATTCTATTCTGATGCTGCTTGGTGTCGTTTCAGTGCAACAAGCAAGGTCATTTATTGTTCAGGGGGTCAATTTGTCTTTGATATAAATATGTTCGTGCTGTAAATCACTCACTGTTGCCCTTGAAAATGTCATCAATTACTTCAATAATGTGATGGGTTGGAGGAAAATAAATTGCATTTTTTTTCCTATTAAAAGGAAAATATGACCAAGATCGAGTAAGATATGATGGTTCATTTGTCTTCCTTTTTGTTTTCTGTATTTCACCATCTGTGCAGGTGAGAAAGACCTTGGATGCCACCATGCAAACGCTGCAGGACATGCTGACGGTGGAGGACTTTGACGTGTCGGATGCCTTCCAACACAGCCGCTCCACTGAATCCATTAAGTCTGTGGCCTCTGAGTCTTACATGAGCAAGCTGAATATAGCCAAGAGGAGGTCGAACCAACAGGAGACTGAAATGTTCTACTTTTCAGTGAGTTCATGTCAATTTTGATTTGCCTACTGGTCGAAACTGCTAATGGCTGCCTACTGTGAACTCCCGCTTTCCACAGCTTTTTCAAAATCAAGCCATCAGTCATAATTTCCACAAATAGAATTTAAATTAAAACTTGAACAGATTGAATTTATGTTCATTTGAGTGACACTGAGTTGTTTGACTTTGCACGTTCCATTGGTGCCCTCACATTGCTGCCTTCATCTCTTTGTCTAGAAATTCAAGGAGTACCTGAATGGCAGTAACCTCATCATTAAGCTGCAGGCCAAGCATGACTTACTGAAACAGACACTGGGTGAAGGTAAGGAGCCTCCTTTTTTGATCTGTGTTTTTTCAATGGCATATGCCTGACCTAGTGTTTCATCTTGTAATTACAGTTCTCACAACCCTGCCACAGCTCTGTAAAATCACCTCCTTCAGGGTTATAGTGGTGCAGGTTATATCTAATAAGCAACAGAAAATGAGGTATAGGAGTCTACAAAGACATTATTTTTTTTAGGGAAGGAAAGAGGCAGTGATGGTTGATATTTAAATAGGAAACTACCACACCAAAAGCAGACTTAATTTGAGGTATTCTTTCCCCTTCCTGCTTATCTCTACTGGTTAAAGCATTATCTGGTTAGTCCCCATATTGGTGTAGCCACAGGGAGGGTTTCCATATCCAGGGTTTAAAGAGAGGTTTCCTTTGGCCCCTCCCCTCCCCAGGGGTTCCCTTGTCACCTCAGCCGTGAACTGTTTACGCCCAATCAATCAGCAGGACCGGGCCCAGACCCATCTCTGCAGCTGCTCCTGGGGTTCACCTAATAGAAAAGGATATCAGGCGCATACAGCTGAGGCCTCGCAGCACAAATTGTACAGAGGATTTACAGAGGATCCATTTATTCAAGTCTTACTTAATTTATTCTGAGATTTGTCGAGTTTTGTCACGTGTTCTTGTGATTTCTTCTGTGGCAAACCACCAACCTGCATGCTGTTACATTCATTAACACTTACATTATAGGTTTTTTAAGTCTCTGGACAGATCTGCTTGTATGTTTTTGGTGAAGCAGCTGAGAGAGTGCATGAATGTGGCATATGGCGTCTCCAGGTACCACCCATGTTTAATTATTCAGGTGATCAATCAGTGCTGCGTCGTGCTCATTAGCTCATTGCTTCTTACCCAAAGATAGTATGCTTGTGTATGTGCATGGTTGTGTGTCAGCATGGCCGAGGGTACAAGATGAGTCTGGTGAGTGCCACATGGTGTTTATGTGTATTAATAAAAAATAAAATGTCAGTCACTGGCAAGACAAGATGGTGCCAGGATATCTGCCAGCCCTTTTTTCCCAGATAATGTTTCACCAATTCCTTTGTTCAATGATTTGGATTTCTGTTTGTCATCTTTTATGATTGCACAATATCTTGAGGGGCTTTGGCACTTTGGGATATTAAATTAGGGGGATATCAATGCTGACTTTTTACTCATGTTTGAGAAACTCAGTGTAATTTTGAGGTTGGTTGGTCAGAGGTAGACAGGGATATCACTCAGTGCAATGATGTCTGGGAAATGTGCTGTTGTTTCTCCACATGAATGCTCCAGAGACCTTGTCCCATCTGCCAGAGTGATGTGTTGAGAAATGGGTTACCCTTTGCTCTCTGTGTCTTTTGTAAGATGAAGTAAAGAAATCATGTTGGAATGCTTTGGTGCCATTGTTGCCTTTTTTGCGCATTGACTCCCATCCAGCTGACAGTGCAGTTGCTGCTGGACAAAGACACATTCTCAGTTCATGAAGCTCCAACTTGGTCATGTTTGAATTAACTTCATTAAGAAAGCTGTTACATTCTGTTTTAGCACACTTCCATATATTCTTATAACAGAGTATTATGGTGTTTTCTGTAGATACACGGAGTATATATAATATGTGTATGTTATGTTGTTCCTATTACAACAAAAGGCTCAGTGAGCCAGCACAGACATTGCTCTGCGTAACCACTGATAGACCCCCCTCCACAACATACACACACTGCTGCCGCCAGCCCCTTTTCCCTACTCTGAGACAAGGCCTGTACCCCCACCATGTCCCCTGGGTCCCCTGAGGTTTCAGCAACAACTGCTCAATGGCTTTGTCCTATGAATGGTGTTAGCACTGCTCCATTCATCTCTCTCTCTCTCAATAGTCATGTTGTCTCTCCCTTCAGTGAGGCTGGACACTGAAGTCTGCCTAATATACACTATAAAGACACAAATATATAACATTTCCCTCTTGTGTTTTTTTCCACAGGGGAAAGAGCTGAATGTGGAACTACAAGGTAAGATCTCCTGTGATATGTTTCTGACCCCTGCCTTTCACTGTTGAAGCATCTACTTTCTTCATCAATTTCAGATCTCAATTTCAGAATGTACATTTCTATCAAATAGAAAAGAAGACAAAAGTACATCAGTAGTTATAACAAACAGAAAATACAGATAAAAAATGTTCAGAACAAAAAATAATGTTATGTATATTTCATATTTGACAATATTGCATAGCTTTTCATTATTTGTGGTCAATGACTGTCAAGCCTAATATCATGCTCTGTATCTTATATACAGACATAAAATGCCAAATCTCTACTGTCCTCTCCAAATATGACACATTCACTTGCACATACTAAATGTTGCTCTTGTGGTTTCTTTTGCAAAGGATTGTCATAAATATTAAAATGACCTTCAGCTGCGTCTTGCTGAAACTGTCAAAAATAAGTTGTGCCTGCATGTTTCTATGTGTTTGTGAGAGGGTACATTTGCATGCATGATGTTCTGGTGCAGGAGAAGACATTTACAGTAGTTTAGGGGGATTTCTATTATTAATGGAACAACACAAGAAACATGAAATTGTATTTTCTGAGAGGAATCATGCATTTATGAGTCTCAGCAGAATTCAAATGCCTTATATTGCTGTAAGGTATGTGGTGATATGAAATATCAGCTGGTGGGCTTGATTTATTTGCCTTGTAAATAATGTTCATTAATCTGTGCTGTGTTTTCAGTAAGTCAGGAGAAGTATTTTATTGAAAATTGATCCAGAGTCTATCATCCCAACCTCTAAGTAGTAATTTAAGGGGCAGACATATCATGCTTTAATTATTAAAGACCTATTTAATGAAATTGCTCAATGCCTTTTTTCAGCTTCTAAATAAAGATGTTTCTGTTTTTTTGTGACCTTACCTAAACAGAGGAATTTCTTACTGCACCTTTTTGTCGACAGTTTTTTGTACCCGCTTTTGAACACACATTTGGCTCTACAGTTTGACAGAATGTGTTTTTTTTTTGTTCCTTTTGTCCATCATTTCCCAGGCCCCCCACCCTTCCCCCTAAACCACAGAAAATGCGGAAGCCTAGGCCACGCTCCATGTATAACCATAAGCTGTTTAACGGCAATATGGAGACCTTCATCAAGGTACCCTCTGGTGGTGGTGTATGACTGAGCGGCCCCTGTGGAGCAGGAGGGGAAGGCAACTAGAGCCTTCTCTCTCATTCTCTTCCTCACTTTGGCCTTTTGTTCCTTCCTCTTTCAGCCGCCCTTGATCATGATATAACCCCCTTTGTTTAACCTCTAATCCTCCTCCTCCCTTCCGTGGTTCTGCTGGTGCAGACAGAGCAGCAGTCAGCTGTCTCTTTATTCCCCTCTCTAACAATTTACGATCTCTGGCTTTCTTTCTAAATTCAGTCATTCTTTGGGTGACTGAGAGACAGGAGAAAGCAGTGGGTCTGCTTTGCTCCTTACTGCACCCATCCCTTACTGCATCTCTGTAGCTTTCCTAATGCCAGTCCCTGTGCTTAGACTTCTTTAACCTCCAGAGTAATCATTTGTCACCTGAGCTTTTCTAACCGTGTGCTTCTCTGCCTCTCTTCCTCTGCTACTCTGTGCTTTGCTGCTTTCTGTCCCAGAGGAAGAAGGAATGCCCGTACCCGCATCCAGGTACCTCTGTTGTTGGAGAGTATAGCTCACGGCTCAATGCACCAAAACAATTTAACTAATAGTAATTTACTCCCAACTGCTTCAGCTACACTTCTTTGCTGCTACTTTCCACAACTGTTTACATTCCTGTGACATCAGGTTATAAATAATAGTTACTTGTATTTTTTACTGCTTATGAGATTTGCCTGATGAAATGTTTATGAGTCATCAGGACAAGCAATTAGATTTTTTTGTGGTAAGATGGAGCTGGAGATTGATTAGACTCCTTCTGTCTTGCATCTTTTTAATTGACATGAATAAGATCATTTATTTGTATATATAGCAAAGTTAACATTATAAATTAAATATTATATATTACTACCTCTTTTATTTATGCATTACTTTTTGTCTTGCATTGTCAATATTTATTCATATTATTTCATTGCAGGATTCAGGCCAACCAATTCCACTTGTTGTTGAGAGCTGTGTCAGATACATCAATCTATACGGTAAGTCTCACGTGATGTTGTTGCGGCTACTACTTCTGAACGAAGGGGCGGAAAAAGAAAGAAAGTCCTTTGAAAACTCTTCCAGCCTCATAAGAAATGACAGCATCTATTGGACAAGGCAATATATTCCTACAAATAGCTGCAGGCACATAGATTGACCTGCTCCACTCTCCACCTCAGTCTCTGAGGCGCTGAGCTGCATGGCGATGATTTGACAAGCTCATAACAATAGATCACACACGGAGAGTTTTGAAAGTCCCATTGGTCTTTGTTTAGTCAATTCAGCCCCACCCTCCCACACCCCCTCCTCCCTGCCTATAACTCCTCCCTGTCTACCTTCACATCTGTCTTCAGCTCATTGCTGTAGCCTGCAGGCCTTTCCCCTGGATCTGGACCTAATGAAACTCCAGAAAACTGATTAGGAGCCCTCTAACTGAAACCATATGCTACAGCCTCACTGAGGGGCCCTCTCCTGGAAAAATACGCATCTCCCTTTATGACTAGATTACATTTCCTGCTCTGTGTTATGTGTTTCCAATAGACTTTCATGAGGCTGGCACTGGGGTTTGGAGATAATGACAGCTAGCATAAGTCTGACTGTATCTGCACACTCTGGGTTGTATCTCTTTCAGGGTTGCAGCAGCAAGGCATATTCCGTGTGCCAGGATCACAGGTGGAAGTCAATGATATCAAAAATTCATATGAGAGAGGTAAGTAACTGCTTGTATGGCGCAACAAAATGACAAATGACATAATAGCATAATATCAGGTCATCAATACCATCACCTAAAAAGGATAAAGCCATTGAACACTTTTTAAAAAGCACTGAGAGCATACTTATTTCTGTTAATCAGGTGAAGATCCCTTGATTGATGACCAGAATGAGCATGATATCAACTCAGTGGCAGGAGTGCTAAAGCTATATTTCAGAGGACTGGAGAATCCACTCTTCCCAAAGGAGCGTTTCCTGGACTTCATCTCTACCATCAGTGAGTCACATGCAACAGAAAGTGTTCAAAGCCATAGCAGTTGTTAGTGAACGGTAAAAAGAAAAGAGAAAACACACCTTACAGTTTCTCAGAAACTCCTGTTTTACTGAAGAAGAGAAAAGCATGTGGTGCAGCACATGGAAGCAATCTAAACACCAGGGCTCTCTGTCCGATTTTTAACAGAAAGCCAGTAGGAAGAGGAGTATGAGGCCCACATCAGCCTGCAGTGTGCAACTTCACTGCAGAATAATTTCCCCGCTGTTTCTAATAGTTTGATCACTCAGTGTGCCTCAAGGCTCTGACAAAAAGCAGCAGGGGGCTTCTATTAAAGTGTCAAATAGCAGCTTTCAGAACAGTTTTCTTCTTTGCCTTTTCGGCACTGTACTCTCACTTGATCAGTTTCCACTTCTACAGTCAGGTTTATACTATACTTGAGTGGACAGTGTTGTTATAGGATAAATGCCCATAGAAGTTTCAAAGATATATTTGTTTATCACAATGTAAACCATCTATATCTGTATTCTATGTTTCAGAGCTGGAATCTGGAGCGGAGAGGGCGCATCATATTCAGCAGATTATTGTGACTCTTCCTCGGACCATCATTATTGTGATGAGATACCTTTTTGCTTTTCTCAATCAGTGAGTTTGCACACATTTACATTACATACCAGGTAATAGGTGCTGGTGTATACAGAAGAGAAGTAGATAGGTTTATTCTTTACTCTTTAATGTTAACTTTCATGGAAATCTATTTCTTTTGGGGAAAATCCATGTTGAACAGTATATTGGGCAAAGACAGAAAAACAGTAGTCATATGCAAAGGCAAGATCATGTGGACCCTAGGAAGAATAGAATATACACTATATCGCCAAAAATATTGGCTCACCTGCCTTGACTCGCATATGAACTTAAGTGACATTCTTAATCCATAGGGTTTAATATGACGTCGGCCCACCCTTTGCAACTATAACAGCTTCAACTCTTCTGGGAAGGCTTTCCACAAGGTTTAGGAGTGTGTTTATGGGAATTTTTGACCATTCTTCCAAAAGCGCATTTGTGAGGTCACACACTGATGTTGGACGAGAAGGCCTGGCTCTCAGTCTCTGCTCTAATTCATCCCAAAGGTGTTCTATCGGGTTGAGGTCAGGACTCTGTACAGGCCAGTCAAGTTCATCCACACCAAACTCTCTCATCCATGTCTTTATGGACCTTGCTTTGTGCACTGGTGCACAGTCGTGTTGGAACAGGAAGGGGCCATCCCCAAACTGTTCCCACAAAGTTGGGAGCATGGAATTGTCCATCTCTTGGTATGCTGAAGCATTCAGAGTCCCTTTCACTGGAACTAAGGGCCCAAGCCCAGCTCCTGAAAAACAACCCCACACCATAATCCCGCCAAACCCAGACTCGTCCATCAGATCGCCAGATGGTGAAGCACAATTTGTCACTCCAGAGAACGCGTCTCCACTGCTCTAGAGTCCAGTGGCGGCTTGCTTTACACCACTGCATCCAACGCTTTACATTGCACTTGGTGATGTATGGCTTGGATGCAGCTGCTCAGTCATGGAAACCCATTCAATGAAGCTCTCTATGAACTGTTCTTGAGCTAATCTGAAGGCCACATTAAGTTTGGAGGTCTGTAGCGATTGACTCTGCAGAAAGTTGGCGACCTCTGCGCACTATGCGCCTCAGCATCCGCTGACCCCGCTTTGTCATTTTACGTGGCCTACCACTTCGTGGCTGAGTTGCTGTCGTTCCCAATCACTTCCATTTTGTTATAATACCACTGACAGTTGACTGTGGAATATTTAGCAGTGAGGAAATTTCATGACTGGACTTGTTGTACAGGTGGCATCCTATCACAGTACCACGCTGGAATTCACTGAGCTCCTGAGAGCAACCCACTCTTTCACAAATGTTTGTAGAAACATAGTCTGCATGCCTTGGTGCTTGATTTTATACACCTGTGGCCATGGAAGTGATTGGAAAACTTGATTTCAATTATTTGAATGGGTGAGTGAATACTTTTGGCAATGTAGTGTACAAAAGCATACAGAAAAAACAACCACCTTCTTATTGCTACATCTGTCTGCAGTGTTTTAGAAGTTATTTATGGGCTCGGAAACTTGTGGCTCACTAAAGTAGTATACCTGTCCTCTGATAATGGGTGTGAATAATGCTCCTTTTACTGGGTTAGCCAGCAGAACAAAGAGTTTGATTTCATGCCCCTCGTTTTACTCCTATACCCCCTTCATTGCTGGAGCTGCTCCAGTTGTGGCTTTACTGCTCTGTCGCAGCTTGTTGATTATGTGCTTGGACTGATTATGACTTCCTCTTGAAGCACTAGATGATTTGGTTTTCTTAAAGTGGGTTGTGGCATGTGCAGGCTAAGTTGATTTGTTGAAGGGGCTGGCTGATCGGAGTACTTTTCCAACAAATCTCTAACTTAGCTGTGCAATTAAGCATGTAATACTGTAAGCCTGACTTAATTTGAAGCTGGTGACTTTTTAACAGATGTCTCTGCTAAAAAACAGTTTGTTTTCAGCTTAATATAGATTCATATTTCTTAACTTAAAGCAGCTAAAATCAGTTATTAATATATTTATATTAGCAACGGGCCACATGACTACTTGTATGTAAATAGGGTCACTTATAATGACTTATCAACAGAATTATCACTTTTTTTTATCACAGTTCCTCTCAGCTCATTCTCAATCTGACCACTCTAATAGAGTGTAGGCAGCTGTTTTCATATAAAAAAAGCAGTGATAAACTCACTGTACACTACCTGCCCATCAGCAAATAGCTGACAGACAGTTAGTGACTAGTTGGTGAACACAGTAGAGCATTTAGAAACTGAAGAGGCAAATATTTCAGGACAGGAGTTGGTAGAAACCAAAAATAAGGTTAAAGTTTAGTGAATATTGGACCTAAACTTACCCGATGACCAGAAATAGGACTCCAAATTATTCCTAATGTTGCTCTGTGTCTAGTGGATGGGTAAATAAGTGTTTGCTAACAAGTTCACCATATCAACTTAGAAGGTGATAATATATCAGTGTTTATAGCTTACTTCTGCTCCCCCCAAGTGGCAAAAAATCAGCTATTGCAGGTTTAATATTTAACTCATCTAATAGTGTGTGGAATCTTCCATAATGTAAATGTAGACAAAGAGGACCAAAATAGCAACAAAAGCACCAAAATACAAAAAGGAATTGTAACATCATTTCAAAACACAAACACTATCTAACAACATGTGTCCTGGCCCTCAGTCTCTCCCAGTACAGTGATGAGAACATGATGGATCCATACAATTTGGCTATCTGCTTTGGACCAACCCTGATGCCCATCCCAGACAGCCAGGATCCTGTAGCATGCCAGGCACATGTTAACGAGGTCATCAAGACTATCATCATCCACAATGAAGTCATCTTTCCCAGTCAACGTGAACTGGATGGCCCAGTGTATGAAAAGTGCATGACTGGCGGGGAGGAGTACTGGTGAGTATATCAACTCTGATGTACATACTTTAACAGGGAAATGGCATTGTCATGCTCCACTATCCACATATCAGTGACAATATTTTATATAAGTTCTAAAAATGTTTAGAAATCACTGTGTTAACAAATTTGGCTACCGTTTCATTAATCTAGTTGATAATATTCAGTAACCATAATCCTTCTCTGTGATTTCATGTAAATATAACAATACACTAGTATTGTTAACAAGGCAACATCTGATATTGCTTATCATATTAATTAACCCTTTTATTTCACTTCAATGTTCTCCTGCAGTGACAGCCCCCACAGTGAACCAGGAACCATTGATGAGGTTGACAATGGCACTGAACCACACACTAGTGATGAAGGTTAGTACATCATAGCTGTCATTTCTCATCTCCACTCTATTAAGGGACTACGCTGTTACCATGTTTTTTTCAAACCACCAATAAATGCTACCACCATTTTATCAATAATATATAGATATTACAATTATACTTCCAGTTCATGGTGTGGTAATTCACTTTTTATACACAATATTGACAGCAGTATCACAACATCTAAAGAAAATAAATACTTCAATCATTATAGAGAAAAAAGTATGAAATTATTGTTTTTATTTATTATTATTATTATTATTTTTTTAAAGATGCTACTGCCTGGCCGTTTGATCGTTCAGAGAGAGAAACCTATCAAGCCAGTTCACATCTTGCCAAATAGTATTACATGGTTTTCACATGAGAAAATGTGTGATGTGATTTTAGAAGTCTTTGTGGATGAAAAAGCCTTGAGTACAGACTGACCTTTTTTATTAAGTGCTTTTGACTGAAAGGTGAATGAGGTTTGTGCTGCAACAGCTTATGAGCGCAGAGGCTTATGTGATGTTTGAAGCTGAAGGCAAGTTGAGTAAACAGTGTTGGCATGCAGCACTGCCTCTTTGATCCGTCTTTGTGTGTGTGTGTGTGTGTGTGTGTGTGTGTGTGTGTTTGTGTGTGTGTGTGTGTGTGTGTGTGTGTGTGTGTGTGTGTGTGTGTGTGTGTGTGAGAGAGAGAGAGAGTGTGAGTCTCTCTTCTCTCTCTCCCTATTACTCCCTCCATCCCCCCTTCTCCCCTACTCGCTCTTTGTTCAGCGTTAGTCAGCAATTCTCCTGGGACTTTCTCCTTTGTGCAGTATTTCCCCAATTCTCCTCTGAGCTCTGAATGCATAACTGGGCCAGGCACAAAAGCTAAAATGCAAGTAATACACAGACTAGTATCTCCTGTGCTGTCAGCAGTGGTGGACAGTAACAAAGTAAATTTACTTGAGTACTGTACTTAAGTACAGTTTTTGAGTATCTGTGCTTTACTTGAGTATTATTTTTGGGGGATACTTTTACTTTCACTCCACTACATTTGAAGGACAGATATTGTACTTTTTACTCCACTACATTTCTATTGATGCTCTCGTTACTCGCTACTTTTGAGCTTACGTCAGCTGATGAGTGTTTCAGTGGACTCGGTGGGCACGCCCACAGTGTTTGGGAGCAGAGAAAGACGCTTTTTTATTTTTATACAACTTTGAAGCCTAATTTCATATATTTGGCGATTTTTTTAATCATTCAAATTTGGCAATGTGGTTAACAACACTCTTTTATGTGGTATATCAAACTCAGAACACATATGTATTCTTACTTTATACAGACTTTAATGGATAGGTCTATGAAGTATGAAGCATGTTGTGTCAGATTGGGGTAACCCTAAATTTAATCTGTACTGTTTCTTCGTTTGAAAGACTTCTGTGACATTGTTGGCTCTTGTGTTGCACTGTTTCTGTAGCTGTTATGTGGTTGTTCTCTGACAATAATCAGTGTTCCTGGAGGAAAAGAAATTGATGTTGTTAAATTAAGAACTTATCAACCATGCTGTAATGACAATACCTTTACTCTTTTTTTAAAAACTTTGTAATAGAAACCAAATTTGAATAAAGCTGCTTTTTATCCTTTTCTCTTTAAGTATATCACTCTTCTTGAACATGTTTGCAACCCTCTGTTGAGTTTCTAAAATTAAACTGAATAGACTTAGTTGTTGCTGATTGGTGTTCAGTTAACTGTTCCTGACCTCTGCTGGCTGGTTTATGGAATTACACTGTCTTCTGAATTGGAAACCCTAACCCACACACACACTCATGCGCAAACACACACACGCTCACAACCATGTTTATTTAATTAATTTCACGTTGGTGAAAGCTGAGTGATTTACAATGTAAAGACATATGAGTTTAACTTCATGGAAATAACATATTGTACCATAGCAGTGCTACAGATGTAGCAAAGATCGATGGACTAGAAGCACAGATTCCAATCTCTCATAACGTATTATTGTTTGTTTTGGCCACCATTTTACTTCAGATTTGCATTTAAGTTGTTAAACAAGTCAACTGAATTCTGTTAAATTATTAAGTTTTGTGTTGATGTTTCTTTGTCTGTTTGTTTTCAGAGGTTGAACAGATTGAGGCCATTGCTAAGTTTGACTATGTGGGACGTACTCCAAGAGAGCTTTCCTTCAAGAAGGGAGCCTCTCTGCTTCTGTATCACCGAGCATCTGAGGACTGGTGGGAAGGACGGCACAATGGTGTGGATGGTCTCATCCCACATCAATATATTGTAGTGCAAGACCTGTAAGTAACAGCAAAATGTGTTTTAACCATTGCTGTTGGTTACCTTGTATTACGTTATCTCTAAACCTCTAGTCATTTTACAAACGATTATCAGTGAAGCTAGCAACATTACAACATGATATATTTTGTTGAATAAACGTAAGTTTGTAGCTTTTACCTCCCGAAATGTAATAACTGAGTGTAGGTGTTCACACATGTGCATATCTTATACTCCCTACTATTGCTCTTTCAGGGATGATGCTTTCTCAGATAACCTGAGCCAGAAAGCAGATAGTGAAGCAAGCAGCGGACCATTGCTGGATGATAAAGGTTCATCCAAAAACGATGTCCCATCACCATGTGAACCTGATTACAACTTTGGAGGAGTCATGGGAAGGTAGATGCAATTAAGAATAAACGCCTTTCCTATTTTGTACTATTAAGGAATTTTCATGTTTTATTGTTGGTTTGGTATGACTCCTCTCTATAGGGTCAGATTACGGTCTGATGGAGCTGCAATCCCACGTCGTCGAAGTGGCACAGACACCCACAGCCCAACCAGAGTGGCTGACACTCCTCCTCGGGCTGCAGCCTGTCCCAGCAGCCCCCACAAGGTGTCCATCAGCAAGGGTCGTATGGAGAGCCCAGAAAAGAGGCGCCTTGGCACCTTTGGAAGTGCAGGCAGCATCAACTACCCAGACAGAAAGGCCTATCCTGAGGGCCACCCACTGAGACCAATCCCGGGGGCTACTCGTCACAGCAGCCTCGGTGACCACAAATCACTGGAGACTGAAGCTCTGGCTGAGGTAAGACTTTCTTACCTGGATTTTACTCATAGCAGAGCATTGAATAACTTTTTACAGGACAATTTTCTTCTTCACTTTAGACCATGAAGACCGTGTCATCATTTAACTGCCATTCTAGTGTTTGAGTTGCTGAAAATATAAAATTGTTATTTATAATTATGACATACATATATAATAGAAAATGGAATGTAACAACATTGTTAAAATGGTCCAATAGTTAGGTCTACTATTATCTCAGTGATGTTTTATCAGCTTGAAATTGCTTATGGAGAAAAGGCTGATCAGTAAAATGTGATATCAAGAAAAAGTATTTCTCTACTTTGGTATCCTTTGTTTATATCTCTGTTTGGTGACTCTGTGTGGTCACACATGTATCAGATATAATATGAGGTGTGACAAATATAGCATGTCAGTGGATTGGGTAGGTTTGGTAGAACAGAACCAGGTCCCCTGCTGTAGCTCTCAATCTGAGAGCAGCAGCTGGGAGTTGGGCTGAATGTGAGAGACATATTGCAGGGGACAAAAATGCCTCAAGGCCTGGAATTGAGTAACAAGCTAAAGAGCACTGAAGGTTCTGCACCAGAGTCTCCTCATCAGCTAATGGCAGAAGCCAATAGGTTTAACTTGACTAAAGCAGTTTGTAAAAAGTTGATTTTCATTTCTGTGTAGAATAATTGAAAGGACTGTAGCAGCAGTTTTGGAAGTGTTAGCCCATTTGCTACAAAGCACTTGTACTTGTGGCTAACCTTTTTGCAGATGTTGCTGCTTTGTTTTATAAATGTGGATATATCCATCTGTTATTCCAGTATTCTGCTGTTATCCATTAATTTCCAGATACTTTAAAGTTGCCTGAGTGTTGTTGTTTTTAAAGCCATATCAAGGCACCTGTGATTAAACTGCATCAACATGCAACAAAAATGTACCATTTACTGAAGTTATCACAGGCTTGATGTTCACTGGTTTACACAACAGAGGCAAGTTTGAAGGGTCTGCTAATTGATTTTCATACCACACAGAAATTAATCTATTTAAAACATAGATACACTGTACAAACAATGGTCTAGTTATCCCATTACATGACAAACTCTGCTGACCTAGCTGTTGTTCTTGATTGTTCTATACTCTTTACCTCTCATCTATCAGGACATAGAGAAGACTATGACAACAGCGCTCCATGAGCTACGTGAGCTGGAGCGACAGAACACCGTTAAGCAGGCTCCCGATGTGGTCTTGGACACCCTGGAGCCCATGAAGAACCCAGTTAGCTCTGAGCCTGGCAGTCCACTGCACACCATTATGATCCGTGACCCAGATGCAGCCATGCGCCGAAGCAGCAGCTCCACCTCTGAGATGATGACCACCTTCAAGCCTGCTCTCTCCGCGCGGCTGGCCGGGTCTCAGCTACGCCCCCCACCCATGAGGCCAGTGCGCCCTCCCCCAACCCAGCACCGCTCAAGCAGCTCAAGCTCCTCGGGTGTCGGCAGCCCTGCTGTAACTCCCACTGAGAAGATGTTTCCAAGTAACAATACGGCTGCTGGTTCAAATATAAATACATCTGGTGATGCTGGGGATAAATCTGGCACTATGTAGCAAAGGTGGAATCTGCAAAGTGAGAAGGTTATAAAGCTTTCCAAGTGAGTGGAAAGCTTATGGAAATGGGTGCCGATGTGTGACGAGGAGATATGGATATTTTTCTCTGTGTTTTCTGCCTGACTTAATTCATATATTCAGGAAGCTCCTGAAGCGAGCCTACAGTATGTTACTATGGTGATAAAGTGGCAGAAGAAGCTGTATAGGTGTGATAGTGTAAAGCTCCACTCTCTTTGAAACTTGATTTGTCTACAGTAAATGTGTATAAGAATACATGTATTTCAGTTTTACCTCAAGTTCAACATAATCTGTGGCCATGTTCTCGTTCCAGAGATACATTGAATGCAAGTGAAGCAATACTTGTGTGAAATTTTGGTATTAGTCTCCACCCAGCGCATGTTGTCCAGCGGATGTGTATGAAACATCTCATCTCGACTGGTATAAACATTCAGGCTAAAATATCATGTCTGTTTACCAATTAGGTCAAAGGCCTCTTGGTTCTACATACATACTTACTTGAAGTTTCCATGCTTTTTGTTTGTACTATAATACAGTGGATGTTCAGCAGAGTAAAAACGTAGTGACATTTTATACTTCTGCATGCAGGGTTTGGAGAAAATAAGGGAAACATTAACGACAATGAGGGCTTTCTTCATACAGTCAATGGACAAGCTTGTTAAGCAGAGGAAGCATAAAATATTAGTTGTATTAATAATAATGAAAACATATATTATAATCAAGTTTCAGATGTCCAAATATTTAATGTAATACATTGGGATCAAGTATTATATTTTAAATTTGCCATGGGTGTGACTAATGGTATTCTAAATGTCTTACCTTAGGTCCTCACCTCAAATGGTGAAGATAAATCATCCTGGCATGAAAATGATCACTGAAGTTATAGACAGAGCTACAAAGCGAGTCCTCCACCACCACAAATGGTTGGACAGTGAGCAGACTCAACATTGCTGTTTCCTTTTTTTCCCCTGATGCCCTGTATATTACATGCAGAAAACTAATGCACCAACTAACTTGTAGGAATCCTGTGGTAAACTTGTACATAATATATAGCTAGTAATTTTTGTAAGTGTTAATCTTGTACAGGCTGATATAGAAAAGGCAAAGGGATGATGTGAACGGCACTTGAAAAGACAGAAAAACAACCATAAAACACATTTTAATCTGAAATGATCAAGCATATTCTTTGGCTGTGTAGAGTTCAAGTCATTTACCTTGCCTACTGTGTGCTTTGAATGCATTTGGTAACCGTACAGTAGAAAACTGATTGCTATTGAATTGACTATAAAGGCTGAAGTAGAAATGTTTCTTCATAATATTTTGACACATTTGTTCATCTTGAAATAGTTTGCAGTTTCCTGTTCAAGTCTGATTAGAATGATTTCATTATTGCATAAGAAATATGCAAGAGTACTCAGTGACAGATGCTCTATTAAATTTAGAATATGATAGTCACCCGGAGGAACTTAAGAAGTAGATGTTGTGACATGATGTTATCATAGCAGTTTCCTTCCTTCCTGCTTTTTTCTTATCTTTGTTGATAAATACAGAGAACATTTCAGTGTTTATACCTATCCTTTGTCATTCTGACAACTCTAATCCAGAACCTTGTAATCTGCATCCCAAAAAGCCTGCTCTATTGTGCATGTTTTTGCGCTGTAATGTCCGACTAATATTATGTAAGAGGATCAATGGCTGTGTGTGGTGCCTTGCATTGATAAAACGCACAAATTACTTAAACATTGGACTTTTAAAAAAGTCTTAACATTTACATGGGTTGGGAATGATAAATTGAGCCGCTTGTGGCAGTTGCTGAAACAGAAGTGAAAGAGAAATAAAAAGTTTGATGGATTGATTGAGCATGTAAAACAGGCACTAATCCTACCGTCATTCTGTATATTCTACAGTGTTACAATATGAGGCTGTAAATTGAAAGTATTTGCTTGTTATCTGTGTTATATCCAGACAGACATATACATGTGCATAGGTGGGAGGATTCTTAAGAGCAGAAAACTCATACAGACAGAAAAAGACAATATAAAGATGGGTGACAAATAAAGGAAAATCCAACAAGAGGTATCTTAGTATGGAGTCAGGCCACCACGAGCCTCAAGAACAAGCTTCAGTGCTCCATGCCAAGTCTGTGAAACTCTATCAGTGGACACCATATCTCCACAAGATATTCCCTCATTTATATTTAATCAGATCAAAATCTCTTTTAAATGCCTGAGATGCTTGAGTACAGCAGATAGAAAGAAAAAATCTAACAAAAGGAGATAATCACAAACATCACTAAATAGATGAAAGATAAAAGTTTATATTATATCATTTGTTGTTATGGAGATAATTTGGAGAGCACTGTCTTACACATTGGCCCAAAATCTTAGGTGTTCAACAGGGTTGAGATCTGGTGACTCTGTAGGCATTTTATCATTATCATTTTCATATTCACCAAACCATTCCGTGAGCCCTGGTAAACGGAAGCATTTGATACGTTTTTTTTATTTAAGTTTTTTCTTTAATTTGTCCCCGTCTGTACAGCAGTTAAGGTCATATGGTGCACTGGCATCCTCTGCTGGTTCCTGCTGGTATTGCTTCTTGTAACATAACAGTGGAAGCCATCTACAGTATTACAATTATTAAAGTCATCCATATAAATAGTTATTTTTTGTCTGTTTTGGTTACACTTTTGCACCCGTTTAAATCTATGAAGATAATGTTACAAAAAAGCGCATATGTTATGGAAATACGAAGAAAGCACACAATTTCAAAAGGTGAAATTATCATCATTGTATTTATCTAGACTGTTTTTTTTATAGACACTTTGTGTAAGTGGAGCAGACAATTTGAGTGCCTTTTGTGCACAACATCAGTTTTTATTGGACTTTTATATTTACTTTTTTTAACAGTAATATTTTGTGTATTAGTTGTCATGTTTATTAAAAACTGAAGTTACTTTTTTTGTTTTTGTGTTACTTTCTATTGCTACTCAGTCATCCAACCAACATAAATACACAAACACTCCTAGGAGTATATTGTGTTGAAATATTCCTCTTGAATTACAGAAGAATCATCATGAACTGCTCGTCTGTGCTTGGGTGATCCCTGAGGAATAGGAGTAAAAAAAACTACTGTACACACAATCTACTGATATGCCGTTCAGTAGAATCATCTCAGAATATTTCGTTCATATTTTTTGTTTTCCCCTGTGAACTGCCTGTGCTGTGGTTGAGCCGTAAACTCTTGTTGTTCATTCTCCTTTCCTTTCAATGCAAAAACATTGCAGTATTGTTGACAACAGCAGGACTGATATGGACCCTCTTCTTTTAGAGGCTATGAGGCACTTGGTTCACTCTTATTTCCCCTACATGTGATGTACGTGGACATTTTATTTCCTGGAATGTATGTTGAAATGGCTAACACTGTTTGTTTATTGACATGAGAAGACATTACGTTAATATTAAAAAGAAAAAGTACATCACAGTAAGAGAGTGGACTGAGCGCCTGTCATGTCGTGAGGACCATGAGTGTGAGCTGTCACACTGTTTACCTTCTCTTTAATTGTATGTCTAGTGATGCTGTTTGTTGATGAGTGTCTGGTTGGTTGAAACCCTGTGATGTAATGTACACCATACCACTGAATGGATGTTGAAACCCCCCTGCATCCAAATAAAACCATTATTGCTCTGTGATCTGGATATATTGAGTGCTTTTGTTCTGTTGTATAAATCATAAATCCCAAAGTTAATATTGAAGTTAAGGAGACATTTTTTGTTTTCACATTTTTTCCCCGTTTTGAGGCAGTTTTTACCTTGATTTAAAATAGATACATACAGTACCCAAAAAATGAGGAGAGAGGTGTTTGACATTCAACAAGCATACCCAGCCAGATTTGAACTGATGACATTGCTATCATATTGCCAAAATTATTATACTGTGATTACCATATTTTTAGTTTTTTGCGGCAGATGCAGAACAACCAAACTGCTAATGGCAAGGATTAAATTTGAGTACATCTGAGTATGTTCGAGATTAAATCTTTTAATCACAGCATATAGTGGCAAAATCAAAAAGTCGATCCAATATGGCTGACTTTATTAAAGTAAGAGGTGTGAAAATGGGAAAAATGGCAGCCAAATCACAACTTTGCATCAAAATGGCAGACTTCCTGTTAGAGTTAGGTTGGATCTTCAGTTGGTCCCGGATAGCTTACAGAATGAATCCATGAGGCTTTTTTGTGCATCTGGACATGATACATATGCCTACTGATTGTCATTTGGCTACATCAATCTGAAAGGTGGGGCTTCAAATTTGAAATTTTCAAGGGGGTGCTGTCGATTCATTTTGCCTCAAATACCTATACAGGATGTTAACTGGCTGTCCTCCAGATGTGTGTGTCAAGTTTCATGATTGCATCCTTTGCCTGTAAAAAACAACATTGTATTTCAATGGTGCAGAATGTGTCGCCATAGCAACAGCATTTTATTATGGGTCATGAGCTTCAGAATGTAGCATCATCATGGTCTAGCTGAGCCAATTTCAGGTGTATCTGCCCAACCTCCTAGGAGTAACTAGTCAAAGAATGACGCTTGTTACTTTCTGTTGCCAGTCGGTGGCACTATGACTCTCTCTAAATATGGGCCTGTACATGTCTTCAGACCTGGACTCTTAACAAGCATATGAAATTTGGAAAAGCTTCGACAATGTGTAGTCAAGTTGTAAGGCTTTGAAATTTCATGGCGTAACATCGAAAGACCTCCTACGTCAATCTGGATGGAAGAAATTCCCATTTCAAGGTGTCCAATTGGGGAGCCATAAAGCCACTTTTTCCACATTTCTTGGACACATAAAATACCAAATTTTTCAGCAGGTCTGACAAATATTTTTCATGCATGTTTAGGCTGCCAAAAATGTGTTTTCCTACTGATACAATAGGGCCCTAAAGAGTAACTAACATGAGTCTGTAGTTCATTCTGTGGCCACATGATGGAGAAGCTGCAACAGTGAAAGTGTTGATGAGCATGAGCTGTCCATTCAGAGTGATATCAGCACACTGTTGATTGCTCTCTGAAGATTTGCATAAAGCATTCAGAGAATCGATGCCCAGAGTTTTGCATAAATTTGATGATTACACCTCCCTTTTAAATTGGCTTTCTAGTTCATTGGTGAGAGAGCGCTATAGCAGCATCTCACCCTGACAGAGAATAAACAGAATTTAATTTGTTCCACCTGAGAAACCCATGCTCAACAAGAACATGTCAAACAAGAAACTGTGTTCACATTTTTCGTAAATCTGGAGTAAATTTCAGCAGGTGTGTTTACTATAGTCAATTTAGTAGATCTCACGTATCTAATTTTAATATCAATCTGGGATGTCCGTGTATGTATTTCCATCAGGCTTGAGGAATAATTGCATGAGCAGTTCTTTTTTTTTTCATCAAATTGGATTTTATGTTTGACTTACCACTTAAACGGTATCTTTATTAATGAAGAAAGGAAATGCATATTACTCAATAAAAAGGAAGCAATGGTCATTAGGATGACATTAGATAAGACTTATTACAATAACAGAAAGGAATCTGATATTGATGACTCTTCCTACTGTGAGTGACATGATTTAGAATCAACCAACAAGATGCATAATAATTAGGTCCTGAAGTACCACCCAGAATCTCCTTGATTGGTTATGGTCATATTGCATGATAAAATTCTGGGTTTGTGACTGATTCTGTTCCCCTTTATCTCCTAAAATTAATGAGCACAGTGGTATTGACATGACATACTTTACTTTTACTTATGAAGAAGTTTCTTTAGCACAAAAAAAGCGTCAACATTTACTGTAAGTTTCTTGTGAAGAAAAAAGAAGAAGAAATAAAATAAGCTATGAACAAAACACTGCAGTTGACTTTGCTTCTGCTGGCAAACAAATTGTTGTATGTGTCTCTAGAACAAGGTATGCATCATCAATGAACGACAGATGCTGCAGCTGGTTTGGAAAAACACAAGTTGCATAAGCCCCCTCCAGTGGCCTAATTTGGCTTTTTTTTCTCCATTATAATTAATACGCAAATGAGAGCAAACTCTTTAATAACACATAATCTCTTAGCAGGACAGAATTATCATAACTTCCTGTTGCAACCCTCACCTTTCCTGCCTTCAGCTTTGCCTCATCAAAATAATTAATGATTAAGCAGTTACATTCTTCAATTAAAAGCCCCAGAGGAGCAGCAGTGAGCTGTAGATGATTCATTTTCATAATCAGAATGAAACAATATAAACAACTGGAAATCATTTTTTTTAAATTTCATGTATTTCCATATTACAGTATGTGCATTTCTGTGTGTTAAAATAGCAATTTTTACATTTTTACTTCAATCTGTGTCACAATGAGTAATACCAAGACACAATACTGTACAATGACAGAATAGGACAAAATGAATAATCAGGGCCAAAATAATAATTTGACCAAAGACAAATAATAATTTTATGATTTTGCTGAGTTGTACTGACGCAATATTTTATCAGATCCTACATGAGTGCACAGCGTGCACAGTTAAAATGTATGTTTGATTTCATTATTTATGCTGGTATTCATCCCCAACAACTTAAAATGGGCAGGGAGAGGTTTAGTGCTCTGCTCAAGGATACTTTGGTGAGATTCATGAATGTTGAAGGGATCAAATGAGGGACTTTTCAGGTGAGAGAGCTTTGATTAGATCCAGATATTTCTGGCAGGAGGGAAACACAAGACTTTTCTATGAAAGATGAGAACATGAGGTTTTTTATTTTTCATGGTTTGTCTCTGTGTGTCAGGCAGATATCAGTGCTGCAGCGATCCTTCATATACTTAATACCTTATGCTGTGGGACAATCGATAATTTTACTTTGATGCATTTTCATAAAGATTTCTGTCCTCAGTCAGAAATTGGAACATCTTATCAGCTTCTGTACATTTATGAATAAAGTCACATCACGACCGCTTCATCAAGCATGAATGGAAAAAGGACTTTTAAGGTTAAAGCAGAAGGCAACACCTCTGAATCCAGTGACATTTCCAGCTGTGCTTGTATCTTTGATGTGCAGGGTTGCAGCCTGGTGCTGCATACTGTATATAAGCATGCATAATAAATTAAACCCTAACACACACAGAAAGTCGGCCTGGTTTGTTTCCACTGTTCATACACACCCTCACACAAATCACACCAAAGAACAGATGACATACCACACAAGATCAATGTACACAACAACAATATGCCTTGACAACAAACAGGGGCACATTAAAGCCCAGAGATCTTATCGCTGCTTGTTTATATTTATGATGTCTTGCAGAAGCATGCTAAATGTGACTTTGCAATGATGGTGGAACTTTGAAGTTAAGTTTTTGAAGAAGAGAGAAGGCTCGAGGCAGAGCTGAACCTGCATTACCAATTACCCTTTGATAGCATATGTATTCATTTGATTCAAGTGAAAACAAAAGACCACGATAATGTGATTTGTAAGAGTTAGCTTTCATCTTACGTCTATTTGTGCGATTGGCGGTCTTATTTGTTGCTACACATAATGATTAGATATCTTATTGAATACTTTATTCTCTTTTGTTGATGCAATTGTTCCTGGAAATCAGAGCATTCATTTAGGTGATAACCCAGACAGTTTTTCTTTTCAACAAAACCATTGCAGGTCACATCGCTTTTACAGACACATAAATATTACTATATTATATATTATATATTATATTTTTTGAAATTCAGATTCAGTGTCCTTGTGACTGACAAGGACAACATACCATGAACTAACAAACATTACAGTCTGCCTCACGACAGTCCTCCTCTCTCTGATTCTTGTCTCTAACCACTACACTATCTACACTGTCCTGGAAGAAATTCCACAATCCATCATAAAAATCCATTACACACTATATATATTTTGAATATAACTAATTAACTGACTGCATAAAATGTAACTGAAATAAGACTGACTTCAGAGAGATATTGTATATTTGATATGTATATTGTTTCAAAAACTAGTTTTACATTTTAACCATGAATAACAGATTGGGACACTAATAAGATGTGCTTAGTTGCCGATTGTAGAGTAAATCCTGTATAGTTTAATTAAAAGTCCACAGTTAGCAATTTGGCATTTAATTTGAACAATGTTTCAATTGAGTGCACATACAAAGGACATGACTGCAGATAAGGACATCCACCAGCTAAACAGATAAATAGATTTCAAGGTAAAATATTCATGAAACCTGTATAATATGGTATGTAAATATATAATTTCTGATGAGAATATATTGTGTGATTAATTAATGACTTTGTTACAGATGAGTAATTCAATTCAGTTTCACTATTCCACTTAGTAATGTGAGCACAATGATAATCACAAACAATGCTTTAAAATAAGATACAATTTGTCCACAAAAGATGTTAAATGATAGAAGAAATTGTGTTTTTCCTCATCTATTCTTTATTACTTTGAAAATATATTGTAGTAAATATTAAAGGCTTGAAAAACAAAATGCTTCATGAAGAGAATAAAAATATTCTTCATATTTTTGAGATTTAGATTCTTTTCAAATGATTTCCACAGCGTCAGGGGTTACGATAAGCCAAAGAGGTTACTGTTGTCATTTGGCTCCTGTTAAATGAAACTGAAGCACCATTTTAACAATATAGAAGCAATACACACACAGCACATGAAAAAATAATGAAGAATAAATCGCTAAAGCAGAGCTCTGTCAATGGCATATTCAAGGACAAGGCTATCTGGCCTGTTAAAGTCCATTGTTTAACACCAGACACAGCTCCAGCTTCATCTGTTTGCACTCATTTCCCACAGCTCCAGCTATTGTTAAGATCCCAGACTGATCCAGCCCTGTGCACCATCTAACACAGGGATGAATGACTCACTTGCTAAGAGCCTTATTAGGTAGAGATATACATGTGCAGAATAGATAACAGTCTAAGAATGATAAGGCAAAGCACAGTATGGTCCTTTGGCAGCATGTATGTCACAGTGCAGATGTTTTAGAGGAAGCCACTGTTAATGCAAACATATTAACCTCAGCCTTTGGACTGCAGTTTGACATCCCAGGATTTATGTTCACATTCAACTATTTTGAATTTGCAAAATACAGTTAGTGCTGCTGGGTTTTACTTTCACATGCAGGGGATTAAGAAATCTAACATGCTACAGTGATCAATGGAGTGTTTGTTGGAAGTAAAAAAGGCAATACACATTTCTCCATCTCTGCCACTGCATACTCTCATCATTTGAATCATATTTCAATCTCAGCAACAGGCCACTATAAAGCCGCATAAAATAAAATCATGAATCTGGAACCACAGTAGAAGTTTTCCTAAAGTGTGATGTTGGTTTTAATCCATATCAAAGTGCTATAATAAGATTTTCCCACAGCTGTCTTCCACGTGTGACATGTTAGTCAGGTCTTAGTTCTGCAATACTTCCAAGTATAGCGGTCAATTGGAGAAGCTTTTTATTTTTTTTACCTAAACAAGCTTGAAGGTTGTCTGATGCCTTTAAAAAGTAACCTCGCCTTATTTTGCTATGAAATTAACAAAAAGTTTGCCTCTCGTGTTATCAAAGAAGCAAGATGTGATGAAGAATAATCTATTTTTTATGGTTTCAGCATGAAAAAGTCTGGCATTCACTCTTTGGAAAGAGTTGGCGGAAACCAAGTCATCCCTGGCTAAACATTTGCTTGATATGATCTGTATAATGATGTGAGGAGATAGTTAGAAAAAAGTCTGAGTAACAATAACAAAAAAAAATTTGACAGGTTCAGACTCACATAACATCCAAAAACATTTAATGTACTGTAGATAATCCTTGAACACACAGAATCAGTAATAAAACACTGCACTGAAAAGCACATTTAAAAATTCCAGACTGAAATAAACCCTGAGTAAAATACCGGGTAATGGGTTTAATTTGTAACATAACACCTGAAAAGCTGAAATGGAGACTCACAGGCGTTCAGTACATCATGTCATCTTGCTAATATAAGCATGTAATTACTGCTTGGCTGAACATCCACTAAACGAACATTCCCGCTTTCCAAACCCATCAAAATGTCTCAGTGGAGCTCTAGAAGAGGACAGTGTTTTGTTGAACTCCAGGTTCCACTATCTAATACAAAGCTGCCTTGAGTATGTGTTATATCAATTCTACCTCAGCATTTATTGTAATGTGGTTCATATTTCGTTGTGCTTTAAAACAGCTTGGTATAGGCATTTACTTGTTCAATAAAGGTCCACAGACTTCAAAGCACGAGCCATGCCTTTTATGATATAATAAGTAATAATTAAGCAGCAGCATGTCTAATACGCATACACAGACAAAATTGAAGATATTGCTTCAATAATAAAGACTTCAATTAGGAAAAGCCAAAGTAAAGCTGCATAATATTATCTTTGGCTATTTGAATAATTCTCATCCAAAAACAAAAAGGAGATGATAACAGACAGTAACATATTACAAAGGCGTGTCATATTCCGTGACAGTTATTGCGATAAATGCCAAACAGCTGTACAAATTAAAGGTCTCATCCTCCTCTGCAGGTAAAGCCCTGTCACCATATGGTTTGGCAATGCTATAACGATTGCATGGAAAGAGTCATTAACACTTTAGTAACACTGTGAAATTATTTAAACGACCAAATGCTCCAGGCATTGCATTATCCAAACCATTGGAAAAAAATCTAATTACTGCACATACAGTACCAGTCAAAGGTTTGGACAAACCTTCCCATTCCCTTGAATGAGAACGTCCAAACTTTTGACTGGTTCTTCTATATACCTCTGAATATTCATGTGACCAAAAGTCACCTCTGAGCACACATATGACATGCTCCAATATAAATATATTTGCATGTTTGTTGCATGTTGTTGCCTGCTAGGCTACTAATTTTGGTACTATTTGTAGACATAAAGAAAAACATAAAATATCAGCGGAATACATCTTACACAGACACGTACAATAAATCTTACATAACATTTCTGTATATCAGTGAGGCAGTGTCTGTGCTGTTCCCCTGGGGCTGAATAATTAGTGAACAAGCAAGCTGGGAAGAGTACATGCCCATATTTGATAGAATTTTCATTTTTTAATTAATTGTGTGATTGAACTATGATAAACGATGAATGTAGAATTTAAAATTGGACCCATCCATCTATCTCTGCAAACTTGATTGTACAGTTCCTCAATACATAATGATCACTTTTGATTCACACATGCTTTTTTTCTGTAAGTCTGTTATTATCAATACCTGTATATGTGTAACTCTATGCCTGAATTTGTGTAACATGGCTTTGACAGGATCAGCAGGCTTCAGATGTGACATGCAAGCATGAAAACATGAAAATGCATTGTTATTACATAAAATAGGATAGTCTGAGATGTCTCTGAGGATGGTTGGATTATCTAGGTTACTATTTCACCAAAAGAAATTGTCACATACCACATAACATGTCACATTTAACGCAGCAATATGTAGGCCTATGCATGTCTTGGGAACAATATAGCCTGGGGTGCAGAGATGTGGAGCACTTAGTGCCTTGTTGGTGACTAAAATGGCCACAGGCCACAAGCTTTCAACTAGAATACGCCAGTTCTTTGTATCACAGATCAAACCAGAAATTACTCTATATAGAGAGTGGCTTTGCCTTAAAGGTCAGTGTTTCATCTTAGGGCTCATTACTATTTGAACAATATTTATTTTGTCTACTCTGAGAGGTTCAATTTATATTATTTGAAGCTGAGGTTGTCTGAAAGGGGTCATTTTTGTGGGGTTTTCATGTTCCTCTGATGGTACAGTACAACCATTATACTGTAAGTAAATTAAAACAGAGTTAGAGTGAAATGGCAGGGCTGACTGAACACTTTTCAACTCAATTTAGACATCATGTCATGAAAGGAGTTGTCAAATAAACGTTAACTACTTTCTCTCATAAATTCAATTGAGGATATACAACTGACAAGATTTTGCAATAATGTAAAATGCAATCGCAGACACCATGTTCTCTGTCAGTGATTGTAATTGATAGGAGTGAGAAAATAGGATCTTAACACCAAGTGATCAAAATGGGATATTTTATAGGACATATTGGGCCTCTAATAATAGCTTACTGGTGTGCAAGTTCCTTAAAATACTGAATGCTCACTGCCTATGAGGCCCCTTAAAAGCCTGCTAATCATTTCCCAGTTCAAGGACAAGATGTTATGATAACTCCATGGTGCCTTACAAGTGAAGGGATTGTTTAGTTTAAGTTTTTCCATCGGTAACTACACAAATATGAAACCAAGTGTCAAAGATACATGAGTCAAATGAAAATATTGAAAGTGGTTGAATGTTTTTGTTATGTTGACACTTCTCCATTTTAAAAAGAGCAAGGCTGTCATTGTAGAGGTACTACAAGAAAGTCAGTTTTCATGTAATTCTCATTTTCCAGTGTCAGATTTCCTGTTTGCAATCTTGGTTTGATTGAACATAGTTTAAATTTGAGGGGTTGCCTTGATAAAATGACATACATACATCTGGTAAAGTCTTGTCTTAAGTTTTCTTCATTCAATCTAGCTCTCTTCAGTGTGATCTAAAAACACAGTCTTTACAAAATCATTATGGCTTTTTTTGATCTCGGCTTTTTAACTGAAGCTTATCTATGCTTTTTCTACCGCCTTGCTGCAGTGTCTCACATAATGAGCGACGCTGAGGAATCATAGATTGTTCCAAATTAGCCAATTCTCAGTATTTAATATTAAACGTCTTTAAATTATGATGGAGCTCACTATATTAAAACAATGGTGGTCACCCTTGTGATTTGATTCAATTAAGCGTTTTGCCTGCTATTAATACACTGAAATGATTTTTATTTAAAAGATTGACATTTAGAATCATAAAGCATCCTCCATACAGAGATTTTAAAAAAGAAAAGAAAATGGAAACAATTCAATAAAGGGCACATACAGTAAAAGAAAATGCAGTACTATTCCAAAACTTTTCAGCACAATGCTTAATTGCACAAATGCTTTTGTTTTGCCATTGTGTTTCCATTTATTCCAGTTTATCATATAATTTACACACTAAATGACATGATAAACTGCACGACTAACTGATACACTACACGCATGGCCCATATCACCCCCATCCTCTCCCAGCTGCACTGTCTACCGGTTTTGTCCTGGATAAAATTCAAAATCCAACTTCTCACCTTCAAAGCCCTCCATTACCTGGCTTCCTTATTACCTCAGCAAACTCCAGAGTCCCTACTCCCTACTCCTTTTCCACATTCAAGCCTGAGTTAAATGCTTTTCTTTTCAATGAACATTTCTCTTCATCCTCCTCTGTGTAGTCTTGTTTTGATCTGTTTTTTTTTCTCTGTAAAGTGTCCTTATCAGATTGTTATTATTTAAATATCTAGTCTATTAATTTGTACAGATTCATGAAAGATTCATTAAATAAATTAGGTTTAGGGTTTCAGATTAAATAGTGTAAAAAGTATTGTATGAGTAGTAGCCATTGTAGTAGACAGCGGGAGCTGTAGAGATCTTCCAGGGAGGGGGGAGGGCAACCGATGATCTTCTGGGTGGTAGTGGCTACCCTACCACACACATATACAGAAAGTCAGAATGCTCTCTATGGAGCAGGACACAAGCAGTTCCTGGTTCTTCCTAAGGATGCTCAGGAAGTAGAGTCTGTGCTGTGCTCCAGGTCAGGTCGTCCTCTGTCTTAATGCCCAGAAAGGGGAAGTCTGAGATCCATTCAGTGTGTGAGGGTGTGAGGTCGTTTCTGTCTGATGTGTACCAAGTGCACAATTCTGGAAGTGAAACTCACCGGAAGTCGTCAAATGACGTAAGTCGCGTCTTCCATAACATCCCTTCAAGCGGGATTGTTTGTTGCTGACCGCTGACACAAAAACTTCTGTAACAGTCTCAAATAGCTGCTTTTTATTTAGAAGACATGGCCCTACCGACTGAAACGGATTTACTACCTAGCCTTGCATGTTTGAAAGTAAGTTGTAACCATATTTATTTTTTAAATGTGCCTTATTGCTAACATGCTGGCTGCGAGCCGCTAGCTAATTCAAAACAAACTGAATGAAAACCCCAACCGCTACATTCACAGAATAACTTACTCTTCGACATTAACCAAACTAAGTAATGTTACGGTTTCTAAGAATGTGAATGTGTTCTTCGTGTTCTATCATCTAGTACAATTGACTGGCGTGCTAACCTAATCAGTTGCGTGTGTAACATTAGCATATTTATCTTATAGCCACAACCCACAACACAAACAGAGCTGTTAGTGGTCGTTATGAGGTAATTACTAATTAGGGTGCAAAGTTACCTTTCTCGTTTACCCTCCAAATGGCTAGTAAACGTTTAAACTTTCACCAGTCAATGTATGGCTTGCCTTTACCATACCATCGTTGTCTTTTGACTGGTGAATGAAGCATTTTCTAGCTACTTACACATTTTTTCCAGCATTTGGATGGTGCTAGCTTAAATCGTGTCATGCAATTAAGGTTAGATCCGCACTATTACGTTTTCATTTTAAAACAGCGTTTTTAAAATACGCGAGCGTTTAAGCATCGTTTTATAATAAATCTCAGTCCCTACCAACATACCTGAAACGCATATCATGTGAGCATCACTGGGCATGCGTGTGCCGGTGTAATCATTTATTTGAAAAGCCGGAAAGTTAACCAGTCTGTATTTATCTGTTTGTGAATGCGGGTGATTGTTACAGTATCTGCTATCCACTGCTATCTGTTTGTACTGTACACTCACTGGTCACTTCATTAGGTAAACCTGTGCAATGTAATTCAATCCAATACAACAGCTCTGCTATAAATTCTACGTTTTTGAAGTTTATACATGTTCAGAGGTGATAATACTTTGTGTATTGTTGAGGTCGGACTAAGTGGTGGTGGTGGTGTACTGGGGTGCATATACTGAATGGTGTTCCCAATATTTTGCTCCCCTCAGTTAATTGAATAGTCAATACAATACCAATAGCCATTCAATACAATGCACCCTAGTACAACAACAGTGTTACCATGTATGAGGTGAGACACATTAGAATTATTGCTGAAATAGCCTCAGTCCAGTATAATCATATAAATGACTTCACTAAATCAATTTCTTCATTTTCTATTTCTAACTTTATTACAGTAACTAACCGATGGAAAAAACTACTCCATCAGTCCTTGGCTGCAGATTTGTGGTGATGTGTGTTTATGTTGTGACTAGGGGTGTGACGATACACTCAGCTCACGAGAGGTGACACGATATTGGGTTCAAAAGTTCGAGATGAGACGAGATTTTTACTATATTTTAAGAAAACTTCAATGAGGAAATATATGACTGTTCTTTTATTTGAATTTCACAAAATGGAAATAATGCAGGTGCATTTTGAAATGTTTTAACTAATCATTTTGTAATGAATCACTTCAGTTCTATTTTCTAAATACATAATTATAATACAGTATGCAGTACTGTAAAAGATTTCCCCATATAGATAGACATTTGATAGATCATTTTGGTGTTTATGAAAATAACAAGCATAAATACAAAAACAGTCGCTTTAAGTTGTAAAGAGACTTTTTACACACCCTATATGACTGGTTAGGAGAGTGTTTATTAAAGCTACTCTTACCTTTCTTGCATTTCACACAGCACATTGAAAAAACTTGAACAGCAACAATCATTGTCAGTCGCTACTGTCTGTTTACGGCTATCTCCATGTATCATGGATTATAATGCCGTGGACCCACAACAGACTCTCTTCCGGGTGGGGGTGTGCGCACGATTACGTAATGCGGAAGGGAAAACAGGCAGGTCGCTCGGAGTTGGAGTTTTCACTGAATATTATGAGAATGGAATAATGATGAGTTTCTATGCCTGGTGGATCTCTCTAACATTTTAGAGTGCCATTACCTTATTAATAGCATTTTAACCTAAACAAAAAAATGTGTAAAAATGTAACAAAGGTAAGGGTAGCTTTAATCCCCACAACCACTGATCTATATTCACCTTCACTCAGCCCTTTTACATTTTTTGTTACACACATGAACTAAAACAGTAGATGCACATAGAGACCCACACAGTCTGTGTGTCTCTGGGCTTGGTATTCATTATTCAGATTTCAAGTGAGGATGCAATGCATGTGTCTACGCACCCATATGACCTCAATAATAAACATAAAGTAGAATTATCACCTCTCTGACAATGTCAACAAAAACTGAAAATGTATAAGCTTTGTAAAAGTAGAATTTATGGCAGAGTTGTTGTGTTGGATTGCATTAGATTGCACAGGTGTACTTAAGTGGCCGTTAAGTGTATGTTGTATAAGCAAACCTAATGTATTTGAAGTGAGTATCCAGTTAAGTGAACCTATGACTCAACTGCTGTACAACTTCCAGTACAGGGTATGGTGTATGGAATATATTTAGAAAATAGTCCCCTGCTGAAGGAATGTTTGAATAAATGAACATTATATGATTAGATATTGCACTTCTCTATTACAAATGTTTTATGCTAGTTTAGTTTAACCTCAAAATGGTCATTCACAGACCAATGTTTATATTTTAATAAAATGGATAATGCATTACCAGGCAATAAAAAAAAAAGCTATTTACAAACCGCTAATTGAGTTGTTTCTGTTTTTGTGTTTTCCTCACCTACAGAATGTTGATGCCTTGCTTCGGTGTCCCATTTGCTTCGACTTCCTCAATATTTCAATGATGACTAAATGTTCTCACAACTGTAAGTACCAAGCAGAGCAGCTTTAAGAGCAGTCATTGTACTAATTACTGTTCATGTAAGTTTAGCAAAGCAGTAAGTATACAAAGGCAACACCACAAAGTAACTTGCAAATGAGATTATTTTGAAAAGTAAAAAGTGTTTTGAAATTCATTTCAAAGCAGTAATGGCTCCAAATGTTGTTAAAAGTCATTCCCTGATTAGTGGAGCGGAGGGACTCTGCGGGCTTTTGATAGAGAAAGTTGAACATTTTAATTATTGGAGATGTCTTTTGTTGTTATTAGAGTGTTTTTGTTGTGTGTGTTTGTTGGCCACTTATATAAACATGGCATATGTTTACTTCAATGTTGTTATCACTGTGAGCAATGTAGTCATACATAATTTATTTAAGATCAGCCGAGTGAGTTTTAAGTTGACACAGGTTTATCTTAGGTTGATGCATCTTTACATGTACTGATGTCCATAGATTTAGCATAACTTTTTGCATCACTTTGTGTTGTATATGAGTGCACCATTAGTCTGGTGGTACACAAATCAGCAGCTATTGAGCCATATTAAAGCTCCTTCATACATGGATTGAATACAGTTGTGTGCATTAAAGAGAAAAACATATTTTCTTATGTATTGTTCTATACAAATTAATTTTGTCTGATAGCTTTAATAAAAGTCAGGAAATTATCTATCTGTTTGCTAACAGACCAAGTATAACTTTATAAATTTGCTTTGCATTTCATTTTGCAGTTTGCTCCTTGTGCATCAGAAAGTTTTTTTCATATAAGTTGCTGTGTCCAGTTTGCAATGCAGTAAGTATGAATTTGACTTTAATTTGAAATTATACCCCCTAAGTTTCATTTGCATAATCATCAGGGTCACTTTCTCAACAAGGATGACACATTTTCAGTTCATTTTTTGTTATTTATTGTATTAATCTAAAAGGAAACAGCTTTTCTTCATATCCAACCTCTTCTTTTCTATCAGCAAGCAACGGAACAAGATCTGAGAAACAACCGTTTATTGGATGACTTGGTAGTAAACTTTCAAACTGCAAGGTAACTATACAGCACATTACAAGTCACCTCTGAACTATGTTATGTGTGAAAAGTATCTGCTAAATGGGCCTGAATGCACACTGCATCATCAGTAGCTGTTTTTAAAACAGCGTTACAATTATCTGCTGACTGAGATAAACTTATAGAGCATTGCATGATTCAGTAGTAGATTCAGTAGGAGTATAATAATGGCTGGTTTTGCAGAGAATAATATATTAGTTGAAAGTGAAATGTGAAACTTGATGTCTGAAAATGACTTAAAAAAACTAAAGGAAGTTGGTTGGCTTTGGTTTTGGTTTTGAATTCAGGGTACTCAGGTGATCCAGTGTGTTGATCAGAAGTATTTTGGGACACTAGTTCAAGACAGCAGCAGATGTTGAAGCACAATATGCAAAAGCGCACAGATGAGCAGGTTTTATTGAGCTGTGACAGAGACATGCAGTATGAGCACATTTCTGAAGCCTAAAAGATTCACTAACTTTGTTGTTTTTCCACTGGATGGAACAGAGGATGATGCTTTGTTTGATTGACAGTGAGCTTGGTGAGACTTACAGTGACAGCTCTGATGAAGAGTTTTAGGAAGTAACCCTGTTAACTAACCCTAACACAGTCTGAGTTAATATACCGGTCCTTCAGTTGAATTAGCCATTAACTTGACACACTGTTTGTAACTGACACATAAATTGAAAACATTTTGGAGTATAAACATATGTGTTTATAAATGAATAGCTGGTGCATTCAAATAAACCAGTCTTGATGACCAGCATGACACCCCCAAAATAGACTGCAACTTATCCACCGGTTTGACTTATACACCAGTTTTTACGGTAATAGAGCATAGTGTAAGTTCAGGCAGAGTGCTGAAGATGTTAGTCTGTCAGCAAATTGACATCAGCTGTCTCAATATCCAGCACCTGGATTGTCCCATGATGTTTACTGCGCTGCTGAGTGTTTTTGGTGCATTGAATTGAGTCATCACCATCAGTCTATGGCTGCATGTCAGGTTAATAACAAATCCCCAACGTCCCCATCGTGGACAAGGTGCACTCTGTTTTTCCAATCTGCCCTGAACAGCTCTTCAGTCCTCTTACATTCCTCTCCTCTGTCTGCCTTCCTGCTCCAGCTTGTCAATTTGCCTGCTGAGGGGTAAACCGCCAAGAGGGCTTTGTGTTGCAAATGGCGGTAAAAAACCCCATCTGGATACATGTGCAAAGAATGCTCCTGAATAATACTAATATCAGCATATCCCACATTTCTTAATGCTATGCTCATGGTGCTGTGTATATACACTTGTGTCGAATGCTGTATTCTTAATTGAAGATTAGTTGTCCAGGTAGAGTCCTCGTTACTGCTTTGATTCTTTGAAAGCTCCCATAAAGAGTAGAGCCTTTTCGCCAACCCTGTAACCATTTAAACTGGCTTGTTGGTCCTTAATGAGCAATGGCACTTTTATCTATCATTTAAGTACTTTATGCCTTTTTGCAGGCCAGCTGTGATTTAAGAACAATTTTAGCTGTTTACAATTGTTTTATGTTTAGGTTGATTATTTTTAGTTCTTTTGCCCTCAAACAAAGATTAATAGAATAATAAAAAACTACATATCAGGCAAAAGGATTTACTCCACAGCCATTTAAAACATTTTAAACAGAAGAAAAGAATTAAAGAGAAAAACTATTACTGTGGTGATTTCAGGGGATCCCGTTGTTATTGAGGAGGTTACAGTATATTCACAAGGGAACCAATTTCCGTTTACTTCACAATGGTTTACTTCATTTATCAGCATTGGGGAAACCCTTGTAATGGCCTTTCAGTAATCTGTTTCTGAATTAAGGATTTTCTGCCAATCCAATGGGGATTTTGTTTTCATTAGCTGAGGTCATCCAAGGTTGTGTTGTTCTTTACATGTGTGTTGTGTTGCTTTAGGGCTGATATTTTTTTTCATTACAGTGGGATGTAGGCATAGGGAGCAGTGTCCACAACTGGTATGAAAGACATTTCTCAGTATATAAAATTCAAGTGTTCTCCAGTGACACTTATCACAGTATAGGAAACATTTCCTCACATTTGAGTGTTTTGTTATAGGCAGCACTGGCCACATAGGTGCAGTTAAATGTTGAGCTGTTTTCTTGCAGTGTTTTGTGAAGAGAAATAAACTAATGTGTAGGGTTAGGGTTAGGGTTAGGGTTATCAACGTAGTTACAGTATACAAGACAACAACAGAACAGAAAACAATTGAGTTTTATGGGTGATACACATTTTAGGGTTCCTGAAAACATATATCCAGGAAAAACAGATAAGCCGGGTCAATTTTCTGTTCATCTGTTGGCTTTGTCCTCAACAAATAAATTCATAAACTAACGCTAAAGTCACCGGAATTGTTTTTTTGAATGTCTGGGCTGATGTTGATACAATGTCAGAGTTCTCTTATCGGTCAGTAAGCCATGACGCTGCTCCCTTTCCATCGATCACCTCAATGTTATCAACACTCAGAAAGGTCTCCCTTCAAACTGTAGACCTTCTGATTGTCATCACTGTTGGGAATGAGTGGCTTACGCGGCTGCTCTTTGCCCTGTTTTTTTAATTTCCTGTTGTCTAGCACTGAGCGTCTGAAAAATATGATTCTGTCATAAAGTATTGTTGTTATGTAGCAATAGACTTGTCTCAAACAATTTCATTTTAGATAAGTTCCTTTGGTCTAAAATAAATGTCCTAAACGTAATAGTATTTTTGCTATAGTTTACAAGTTTTGGTCCAAGTAAAAAACTTTGTACAGGGAAGAATATTTGAATTACAATAGCGGTCTGTGCTTCCTAGGTTTTCTGCATTTAGCAAGAAGGCTATTTGTGGATTGCTTCCTTTCATGTTTTTCATTGTGAAACTTTGTGGAAAAATAGCTATCTGCAGATTGCACTCATACACTGCCATTAAACTAGAGGCCTGTTTCTTTGGCAAACCATTAGCTTTTATCACAAGGACACAGGTTTATATTGTCACACCGACCAGTCGTCTCTCATCTCACTCAGTACACACATTTACTTAAGTGGAAGAGGAACTTCTACATTCAGACATAGATGCACTACCAATACATTTTTTTAACAATGCCTCTTTCTGATGTGGATATATGTTAATGGGCAAGTACAGTCCTTTCATCCTTCTGAATAGTGGTAGTATATTGGGGTTTTTTTTTAAAGTAGGTATAGGAATAATAAAATGTATAACCTAATAGCCTTTTTCGTAAAATAAGTGAAAAACATGTTCTCAACAAAATAATCCTATTAAAACGTTTATGTGTGTAGGTCAACATATGCAGTGTGTTTGTGTTTTAAGGTCATTAACACAGCTCAAAAGTGCTATTTAAAGACCACCTTCTAATAGTAAAAGGTTATTACTCCCCTTGTAGTGGGAATCAATATGACGGGACAATTTAAATTAAATTAGTATGTGCAATGTAAGAGGATGGTATTGACTGGCTTTTGGCTCTTTTGGTTAGTTCAAGTCTAGACCTGGAGGATCAAAGAGCTTTCAAACAGGGTCTAAACTGCAGGATTTGTTCAGTTATGCAGTATTTTACACAACTACTGCATCTCTCTCAACTAAACTTTTTGTGTTCTGCGTCAAGTAGTGTTCATTGTAAATGTTTAAAAATGGGTAATTCTTAACTATTACAAAGCACCTGGTCCATTAATTATAAAAGGCCTGAGTCTCCTTCCTGCTGCTTAATAATGAATTGTGAGGTGAACTGTTAAATACTCATATAAGCTCCCAAGTCATCCTTTTCTATTATTTCAATTATTAACTGTTATAAGAATAGTGATTCACTGGCCACAGAAAGTATTTGTGCAGACAAGCCACATTTAAATGCCTACATTTCACTGCATTTAACAAAATGTCAAAGCAAATGGCAATTAAATGATAGCATGCACACTTGTCGAGCAAAATATTACACAAAGGAGTTTGTTATTTTTTAAATGATAAAACAATAGATATACAGTTCAAAATTAAGACAAAAAATGGTCTCTTCACTCCAGTTTCAGTGTTTTTAGTATTTAGTTTGCCATTCTTTAGCTTGCAGATCAGTTTCACAGCATCTGTACAGCCTGTTACTGTAAACACTGTTTTTTCTCTTTAGAGCATCTCATACGTGCTCTATGGGATTTAGTTTCAGGGCTCTGGGAGGGCAATTGGTCTTCTCTTGGGCAAAGTATTCTTTCAAGATCATTCATGATTCTATCAGTACATAGAAAGTTCACCTGCACCATTGAAAGAAAAACTGCCTCAGACTTTGACATTCCAACCTACAGTTCTATTGTACCTTTATGCAATCTGGTTGAAATTCTTCTCCTGGCTTCTCTACACAAACTTCCTACCATCAGATCCATGTAGGTTGAATTTGGATTAGTCCAAAAAGAACACACTTCCCGAAAAGCCACTGGCGTTTCTGGGTCAGTCACAAGTCCTCCACTTTTGAACTTTTTGACTTTACCCAACCATGCAGGACAGAAAATGTATTTATTTTTTTGACCTGACGAATAGCCTCAGTAACCACAGGTTTAATCACCAGTGGACAAGTCCCACTAAGTTTAACAATAAGAATTTGTCCAAAAATATTTTTGTTGGCATTTGGAGGGGTTTGTCCGTGCTTTCTCAACTGATAACCTGATTTATTTACTTGAGGGGAAAAAAGTTTTCAATTTTAATAAATATGTTCTTCTATGACTCAAATACCAGTTTATGTAACAATTTATGAAATATCCATATGATCCTCATGGAAATAAATACTTTTTGGCGCCACTGTATTCCCATTACAGTATCTGCCCAGTCTTTATGGCAGACTGCAGAAAGCAATAATTCATATACAGAAGACGTGTCCAACTGTCACGTAATAGTCTGAGTCGTGGCATTGGAAGAATGCGTCACAGTGCAACCGTGTTGTAATGTTGGGTATTAATTTTAACCATGTTGCAAGTGTTCCTAATATATACTTTAAATACACCCATATACTCTGATTTATGCTTTGTGGCTGGTGTCCACTCCATGGCAACAGCCAGTAAATAGCTTGGGTGCAGCTGTATGAAGAGCCATTTGACACACTAAGCCGACGGGGAAAAAACATATTTACTCAAATGAGATAAAACGCATACAACTAATGGCTATCCTGTAATAGCTGATTGTATATTTAAAGTAACCATTATTATTTGATACAAATTAACAGCATGGAAAATAAAACAAACAACTCATGATGATTTAGGTACTTTTGTTTTTTGTACATGACTTTTGTTTTTGTATTTTGCTGATCATTTCTAAATATATTGCACTTTGCTAATTAAAAAGAATACGGTGCAATACAAAGTTCAACCTTAAGAATTTAAATGGATTAAACGGTAACAGGCACACCTGGCTTTATGCAGCATTGTTAGATGAATGATAACAGGTCGACATATTTCTTCCAGGTCTTTGTGGAGGGGGGGCGAAGGCGGTGTTTCCACATCACATTTGTGAAAAGAGGCAATTGTGTGTGTGCATGTATGCGTGTGAACCTGCTCTAATGGGGACAGTAAGCACAAATAAAAAGTTTTAAATATGGAAAGCAGAACATCACACACCTCATTTGTTCCATTTTATTGCCAAGTAATGGCCATGCTGCAATTTGTTTGTTTTCCACATTTCCAAGTCTGTAGCCAAAGTGTCTTTTTTCTTGCTCAGTTGAAAAGGAGTGAGATAATTGAGCATGTGCAGCTTATAGTCAAAGGGCTCAGTTTACTGTCAGTGTATTTAATGGCACATACTACTCTTTACTTTTTAATGGGCTCAATATGTTTTTTTAAGAAGACATTGAGTCTGTTATTCTACATAAGATACTTGATGTAATAAAACTTTTGCATTGTTGGACAATGTTTTTTAGGTGAGTAAATTATTGTCTTGTGAGAGAAGCAGAGCATTTTACTGTATGCATCAAATTAAATTTAAACATTAGCGGGGCGGGGCTGTCTGGGTATGAAAATGATATACTGCACATAAAACTTTGCTTTTCTTCTTTTTCCAGGCAGCATTTTTCAAAAGCTACTTTTGACTCTCCTCCAATATCGCCAAAGACCCCTGTCTCAGCTGTCAAATGCAAAACTCCCAGAGAGAAGGTCCAGAAGTGTAGCAATTCTGTTTTGAGTCACTTTTTCCAGAAGAGGCCCAAAACATCTCCCACTAAAGAAACACAGCAAGATGGTTCAGTTTCTCATTGTGTTAAACAAGGAAAAGTACAGAATGCACACACCAACAATGGAAATGATGCCGACCTCAATTCAGTTACTGGTCAAGGTCCAGTAAATGTGAAGGAGGAGCCGATGGATGTGGGTGAGACCTCTTTCCAGGGGTTGATGTCAATCAAACAAGAGGACACAGGCTCGACCAGTATGGGGACTTGGGATGAGACTGCACATTCCTCTTCACCATCAAAAGAACCCGTAATCAAAGGTGAAGCCTTTATAACTGTATTTTGAATTGTGGCTAACTGGCTTGTTAACTTTTAAATGCAATATTCATTTACTCCAGCTGGGTTTGCTGGAATCTATTTCATTTTCTCATCAGTATTTTAAACAACACAACCACACCAACACTGCTCTTTAAATAGTTTTACACAGGGATGCTTCTTCAGATGAGTTCTTGTATATTGCAGAACAAAAAGAAAAAGTGGAAAAAAGAAAATGGTGTGTGTGCAACAGGAATGTGAGAATAGAAGTACAGTGCATGCATACAGTAGATGAGACAGGCATTCCTGTTTGCTTTTTCAGCCTATGCACAGTTGGTGCATTTGCAGTGTTGATGGTTTGTTTGTATATACTGTTAGGGTTTTACATTCAATACTTGTATCATTTGTTAGTTAGGGTTAGTTGGTATATTTTAAACACTTGAATAGATATAAACTTGTGGCTGCAAAAATTCAAATATTAGCTTTCAAAGATTTTCTAAGTAAGTTTACAATTTATCATAACATCTATCGTTTAAATATTCAACACCAAACAAATAACTTAGTCAACCTATGTCGGTTGTAATCTAGATACCACCCCCTGCCTCTGAGTCCAAAGTGACCAACCAGGTGAACATCCCTGGAGGTCACGTTGTGAAACTGAAAGCAGTGAAACCTGTGTTCTGTAAAATATTTTTTAAACTAAAGTAGCTGTGTCTTTAACGTTCCATGATACTACATGATAGTAAACTAGCCACCTTTAGTTTTCTGTCACAATTTTAATTTATTACCTATATACAACAAGTTAATATTGCTGTTTTTAGATACTGTTTGTCATGTTTAGGATATCCTCATTTGTTTTAATTTAAACCATTAATTAAAGTGTGAGTGTGACTCATTGCACCAAAAATGGGCTAAGCTGCTATTAATATCCTCTTGTGTATCTCTTTGCAGTGGACTGCCCTGTGTGTTCTGTAAGTGTGTCTCAGAAATTTATCAACCATCATCTAGACACATGTCTTTCCAGAGGAGAGAAGAAGGAAAGCTTAAGGAGGTAAAATAGCCTCTTACTGATCACTCCAAGGGAAACACTGTAGTGGTGCTCAAGCTGTAATGCTCTATAGGGAGGTGGGTTATTAGTAAAAGAGACTTAATAGATTTTCCAAAGATGAGAATGTTGACAAAAGGGTATCAGAGTGCATTAATGTTTCTCACAGTGTCTTTTAGATACTTCACTGCAAATAGAATATATAACGTGAAAAGGCTAAGTTGTGATTTTAGGAATTCTTGTGTTGGGGCGATTTTTGGACCAACAGCTACAGGGTGTAACGTTTGCATGCATCACCTGAAAAACCTTGTGTACATACCAGGGTCACCTTATCCAGAGTGTTCGATGGAAATTTGTGAAACATGCTGAAAATCATAAGATGAAATGTCTATCCAGGGGTCCCAGTTACATAGTGAAGTGAGGTTTTATTTCAATCTCTTCTTTCCACTACAAGTACCTATGTATTATGTTATAGAAAAAGTGAGGAGAGCATGTTGATTTATCTTTGAAACCTGAAGACCTGCACACTCCAGCCATTCGCTTAGTGTCATCGGCTTTTTTGGTCTAAAATGTCACAATTTCTACAATTATTGGAATTATTACTAGAAGTGTGCAGTTACTGCAATGGATTACGTGTTTTATTGAAGACAGGGTCTTTGACATAATATGAGAGGCTGATGCTTGTGAGTGGCACTTTAAACCTCCTATTCCAGGGTGATTAATAACATGTGCAGCAATTTGAACTATTGGTCATATTTGTGCAGCAGCGAGAAGCAGTTAATCTGGAGTAGACCTTGACGTCATAATGATGAATCACTGAGGTTTTACAGTGTTTCCCTCCCACAGACCAGGTAGCAGTGTGTGGTGCAGGGCCGTACGGAGAGCTTTTGAGGGGCAGGGGCTCTGAACAGGGGGAGGGGGCGTCTGTTGTACAGACTATAGACGATGACAATATACGATGATAGATAGCATGATGACATTCAGCCACCATTTTCTGAAATTCACAGTTCTGCAGGGAAGGGAGACAGAAGTTGATCACAGTTTGGAATGAAAGTGAGAAAACAGGACAGAGTAACACAGCAGATACCGCTCATATAATGCATTTAAAAAAGGTTTTTTTGAAGCTACAAAAAGAATTTGAAATTATTCAGCTCAATCTTCATTCTTTAAAGTAAGTTTAAGAGAAGACAGCTAAAAACATTTTACCAGAACCCTGCCTGGTTTCATCCCAACCCCAACTCCATACATTACAGGGCAGGCCAGTAGAATAGTTTGCTCATACAAATACCTGGACTTTATGTTGGAAGAAGACCTGTCTTTTAAGTTTCATGTTACAATTACTCACCAAAATTGACATTAAAGTTTTTTTTGTTAACAAATCTCTCAGCATCCCTCATTGCCCTGATATTATTTTGTTATGAGCTGAGCTGATATTTCCACTGTATGATATATTTGAGTAAGTTAATCTTTCCATCATTCTTTACCCACTGATGCTGATGTCCAAGACATTCAGGGGAGTCATAGCGGTACAAAACTACAATATCAAGTAATATTTGGTGATTACTGAAATAAACTAGTCTGCTTGTCTGTTGCAGCTCACTTGGCAAGGCGAGGCGCCCAATGGGGAAGGTGGTGTACAACCTGCTTTCCATGCAGGAATTGAAGAGAAGGCTAAAGGAATGCCATCTGTCAGTGCAGGGCTCCCGAGACCAGCTGATCAAAAGACACCAGGATTTTGTCCATATTTACAATGCCCAGTGTGACTCCATAAACCCCAAAGCAGGTGAGGGCACTGTAAGCAGTAAGCATGATACTGTATTAAATACACATATTAGTTTTTAATCACAAGTGAGTGGGTTCATTAATGTAGGCTCTACTGGTTTTTGTCTTAATGGAGTGTATGTTACATTGCAGTGAATGAATAAAATTTGAACTCCGCCAATGTTTCATACTGTGTGTCCTAAGAACTATGTAAACACATGCTGACTTTTGCATACAAATATGCACCTGGTGCCAAAAATGACACAACATGTAAAAGAAATAAACATTCAAGATGCATGTACCATCAAATATCTTTATAGGTTGTTTTTCTTTACTGGGACCTCCAGGAATGCTTATTTTGAATAGTGACCTCATGGGCTAAAACCTTTGTGTGCTCAATTTTTATAAACAGGAAATCTGTGATCTGAAGAGTAATAAAAATCCTCTTTACTCTGTCAACAGCTGAAGATGTTGCCAAAGAGGTGGAGGCCAATGAGAAGATCAGAAATCAGCTAAAGAAGAAAACCAAACATGTAAGTACTAAATACTTAATGGGATATCCTAACAGCTTGAATTGTGTATTTTCTTGTATTTCTCAGTGGATTTTATTTATGTGCTACTGTAGCAGTACTGTGTGAAGGACAAAAAATGACAATAAATAAATACAGTACATATATATAAATGCATAAATAAATACATATTTAGTCGTGAAAAAGGCTAATTTTACATCTCTGTCTTTATTTATTCATTTATTTATTTCTTCACTTGATCGGTGTCTGTTTAATAAGCAGCAGCACAGAGCTATAAGGATGCTTTGCTCTCACACGCGCTGCATTTCTAGTCAACCAAACACACACGCAGACACTCTCTAGTGCGTGCTCTGCTCGCTCACTCCAGATTCCGGGAGATTGTGTCTCATTTGCGGCTGTCGGGGAGCCACTATCAATATGCGGGAGAGTTGGGATGTCTGCACTTAGGTCTACAGCGAAAAAGTTTCGTGTAGCTGTCACTCCAGTCCAGGCAGTAGTAGTAGATTGTATCGCCATTCAAACCAATCGAGCTTAAGACTAATGTTAGAACTGCCCACCTCATTAACATAAGGATAAATAAATGTAGGAATAAATAAATAAATGTAGAAATAAATAAATAAATAAATGTTGAAATAAATAAAGAAGTGTAGAAATAAATACATAAATGTATAAATACACAAATAAATAAATACATAAATACATGTAGAAATGTAAAATTAGCCTTTTTCACAACTAAGAAATATGTATTTATTTATTTATTTATTTTATGCATTTATATTAGGGCCCAGCCCGCCAATGGCAAGCGAAGCCCTGTTGTATCTGTAAGGATTCTTCTTTTTTTTTTCTGTCAAAATGATGACACAAAATTTTTGACAGCCTAAACGTGCCCCAAAACTCACCAAATTAAAATAAAAATTGAGCACCTCGCCACAGATTGACATAGACAAATGAAACTTGGTACACATGTACATCACGTCGAGCCGCACCAAAAAGTCTTGTGGACCCATACACAAACACCAACAGGAAGTCGGCCATTTTGAATCAAATTGACGATTTTGCTGGCGATTTTGGCATCATATTTGAGCGAACTAGTCCTACAGATTTCATCCAATCCACTTTAAATTGGCACAGAATCATCTTGAGACATTGGGGATGAAAGTTATCAAAATCTTTTTAATTACTTATTCCTGTTGGGTGTGGCAGCGCCAACAATTTCGATGCTTCGCTATAAAGCAGGAAGTCCTTATAACTCCCACAGACATTGTCTGATCTACACTAAATTGATCAGTGCATGTAGAGGGTCCCGCCCTGAACACATCTATGTATCAATACTGTGTCATATACACATGGCCACCTACTGGACACAGGAAGTCAGCCTCATATGACAAACATTATCCAATTTATATGAAATTTACAGGATGTGTTCTCTACATCATACACTACAACATGACATATAATTGATGGGTGATCTCTAGCGCCACATAGTGGACACAGGCAGTGCCAAGGCATCTGCGTGCCCACTGTGTCTACCCTGCGACTGCAGCATGCACCGACATGCACGTACAGCACATTTTGCTGTTTTGGGGCGGGGTAGGGGGGCGAGGGCCCGATCATCTCTGCTTGCAGCTTTAATTTATTTATTGTTATGTCATTTTTTGTCCTTCATAGTACTGATGTGCAGGTTCTCTCTGTATTTACAATTAGTGGTTATCATATGCCTTAAGCTTAAGTTATTAGGTAGGTAGAAGTAGGCAGTGTAGTCATGTAGTGTGTTTGTAGAGTTAAACATTAATAGCGTGTATTTTATTAAGAAGCATGAATGAAATGCTTATGAAAACTATAATGTAGGAGTGGAAAGCTTGGCTGGCTTCAATCAAGCTGTTTTTGTTTTTTGATATTGATAATATTGATGAGATTTTCATTGACGACTTTAATTTCTGTAATTTTATTAATTTAACTCTGTTGCAGGTTATGATTTTCTCAAAGAATCAGTCGGAGACGGAGATTGATGAGTTGCATTCAAATTATAGTAAGTGATGTTTGTCATTTACATTATCGATGTGTTGACACCGTAGAGCGGTGACTCACCAAGCTGACCTCTAGAATCAGAGCTGACAAAGGTCAACTAAAAATTAAACTTCCTTGCATCACCTCATGTCCTCTGTTAAATGTTTCATTATTTATGCACAAGAGGAAACAATGAATCAGGATTTCTGTATTTGCAGATAAAAACAAATAATTTTCAGCCACTGTGAATTGGTTTAAAATGTACCATTAACTGCTCCTAATAAAAACTTTGAAAATGTTGCAAATGGCAACTCCTGGCTGACCCAAATCTACTATAGGCATGGCTGATAGTAATCCGGCAAATATAAATAAAAGATAAAAATCCTCTCTGTGTCACTGCAACGGTCTGATGGACAGTTTGAGTTTTTATAATGTAACAACTATTTTCTGAAGCCCATAAGATGCTAAAATAAAATATAAACCATTTCCGAACATTTATACCTCCGAACCCCATTGTGGTTATACAGACTGCAGTATGCCTTATTAATGCCTGTAAGTTTTTCCATTTAATTTAGAAAAGACCAGCAATGGTTAGTGGATGAAATATAATCTTGTTTTCTCAGCTGTTTCCACCTTGTTTTATCTTAAATCCTAGGAAGCGAACGTAAAAGGGTTTCTATGAAAAGGTAGATGGTGAACAGTTTATGACTTGGTCGGAAAAAAATTCAGTCAGAAGATTTTTCTTTTGCTTTAATCTCTGTCTGTAATCAGAGTATGCTACAATGTGACAATATGGCAGACAAGTGGTCGGATAGTTAAAAGGGTTATTTTCAAATGTTATATATGTGATATAATGTGTTAAAATGGTGCTGCATACATAGCACCCCCCCACCCGGAGAACGGAAAAAGGTTCAGCTCAGGATTTTTTTCCACTATCAGCCCTGACTATAGGTGATACACTGACTGATGGATAAGGACCTCATACAACCACAAAAAATCCAAACTATCCCTATAATGACTACTATGGCTGATGGTCTGCTTGGTGTGCCAGGGTGCTTGCTTTTGGACTGGTTTTGTTAGATCCAGAAAAAGGTCAATATGACAATATTATATACAATAAAACATGAAGTTCCAAAGATATTCTATACTTGTACATAACTAAATTGAAAAAAAAATCATCTAAATGCTGTTAGCACAGTGGATGGCGGGCGTGGCTCATGTGTCTTTGTTAGTTTCCCCCGGCGCAGTTGTCATTTTCTTGCCCTGTGCCCACCTTGTCTAAATAGCAAATGCACTTGCACCGCTCTGTGCGCCTATGGGCGTGTTGGTCTCAAAATGAGGTGTGGTCAGGTGCATTGGTGGCGTGTTGCTATTTTGAGGCAGAGGAAAGCGATTGCACTACTGACCCAAAAAAATCAGGTCTAAAGTCACTGGCACATATTTCATTGTTATTTAAGGAGCGCATCATCAAGAGTCCAATATGCTCCTAGATAGGCAGGTGTGCACCGTGCAGACACTGTGCCTGTTATGCACACACGGGCAGCAGCACACAAACATATAAAACATCACTAATAAAAGGACCACAATGTGAATTCGTATTATGATGTACATCAACATATTAAAAATACATGTCATATTAGTTAGTCATAATATTTATCAGATTCAATTAATTGTAAAAAATGGGGAGTGTCGCTGTGGACAGTCCTAACAACCATATGAAAGTCTGTAGCCTCTGAGATGCTGCACAGAGCACAGTGCCATTACGCACAGCCACTCACTGTTTATTAAATCAGCTGATGACACCAGGCTGCTGCAGTATAACCACACACACCTCTACACTCATCAGACTGGTTGGTTATATCTCCATATTCTTCCTTTATATGAATTAAATGTGAGGTTAGCAGCTCATCAGCCAACTTTCTTTTCAGCAAAAGTAACTCATGTTATATTATTGAAACACATTGCTGGGTAAATGCACTGTTATAATAGCAATCCGCCAAAGTGACAGCGCTCCTGGATATTAAAGGAAATGGGAGATGACACTCTGATTGGTTTACCGCGTGTTACACCCAAAACACACCTATGATTAATGAGGGGACTTAAGTCCATCCCTTTTAGACCATGGGAGTGGCGCACTGACCATTTTCCCACTGTTAAAATAGCAAAAGAGGATTTGGACCCCGCCCCTAAGGCACTTGCGCTTCACGCTATGCGCTATAGATCGTTAAAATGGGGCCCTAGGTCTCATTTTCCTCGTGATGCAGAATTAGGATACTGACTGATCAAAGAATGCATGATTGCCTTGATTCTAAATCTAGAAGGTCATTAATTAGACATAAAGGACACATTTCGTGAATGTCAACTTTGCCTTTGTAAAAAATGTATCTGTGGTGTGGTATATCACACATTTACCTCATCCCTTTGGTGATGCTGTAGGAGTAGTTGACATTTTGGCCCTCTGTGTCTAATAGCTGAATGGCCTGAACTGCAAACCAAACTGGTTCTGTTATAAAATAGCATGAATGCTGTGTTATACAGAAAAGGACATAGTATAGTGTACGAAATGAAAACAAGTCAGACCAAAAGAAATGCAAATGTTGTTACACCAGAGAGATGGACCACTTCCCTCCAAAAATGAATATGTTTTTGAAGTCCAGCTGAATTGATCAATTCTGTGTTCACTGAAATGATTTGTAATGTTGCATTCCCCCTTTTACTGTGACCATATATTTTGCAGCACTTAAAAAATAAGGTGATTTTTCCCATTCCACCAGAACGGTACATGCTACAGCTCTCGTAAGAGTTGAAGAGTGCTTCTCTTTAAAATCCTCCTGTTGGAGTGCATGTGTAGCTGTCTGTCATATTGGGTTCACCGTATCCAAAGAGACGGCTAGTCAGGATAAGCAGGTAGTGCAACAAGTCTCTGTCTAAAGGACCAGGCAACATAGCTAGAAAATAACATTAAGCTTTTTACTTCTGTTATATTATTTGTTATAAATCTCATTTTGTGTGAACAAGGTTAGCAGAAATATTAATTGTGACAATAAAGCTTGTAGTAAATATTTAAAATGTACTACAGTACTTGCTTTGACCTTTCTGAAACTACCTATATCTAATTTTTGTTCTACTTCATTTCATTTTTCATTTCATTCACTTATTAATGTTTTATATAGTGCTCTGTGAACTGTCTCTCTGAAAGTTGTCATACAAATAAAACTTATGTCCTTACTCAAACTCATGAGACAAGGATGAAAATTGAAGGCATAACCTTAAATTTAATCCTGGTTTCCTTTTAGAGCACTTGTTAGCCAAGAAGATAAGCAAACTCTGTTCTTTTTTCCTCAAGATTTATGTTTTATTTGATTATAAGAGTATCTTCTGACAATAGAGCAGGCTTTTATTTCAGGTGAGGCAACCCACATCTGCTTTGAGATATCACAAGATGATCCGTTTGATGATTGGAGTCTGTCAGATGGCCATTTTTAATCTCCCTGAATCATTGCCCACAGAACAATGCAGGATAGAAGTTTGGCCTACAAAAGTTTGAGAAATCTCGCCTTATCTTATGCCTTATATATCTTATCTTATTAAATAGATGTCTAAAAATGGTCTAATAATTAAATACACTTAGGGCATTTTAATGACAGCCTGTGATGACAAGTTTCCAAAGCAGGCGTGTAGACTGATCAATACATTTATGTTTTCCACCTTCTAATTCAGCAGGGAAACTAGAGAAGACCTGAATCTTGATTTAAGGTTATCGATCACAGAAAAAGCACAGCGTTATTTTTGTCACAATTTAGAATTTGTTGGATGATAACAGAGTGGAGACTGATCTTCTGTAAATTGAATACACAATATTCACATTATTGCAGACTTCTCCAGCAAAATAATTGATAATTTGAATTTTCAGTGTGTCATCCAGCTGTAATCTTTTACTTCATACAGTCTAGAAGCTTTTTATTAGGAGTCAGCCTCATACCTTCCACAACACATTACCAGGAACAGAAACAAGCAGAGTGGCTGTCTTCAGTGAGTAATTTAGTTGCAATGGGTGGAATGAAAATGTAAAACTTTGTGTGTCAGAGCATTAAAAATGTATCTGCCTGAGCTTTTTTTGTTCAATATGAGCTCATACATACTTGCTCACGGACATACAGATACACAGGACTGTAAATCAGGCCTGTGTTTTTGTCTTCTGGGCAGAGGTCAAACCAGAACAGAGAGCATTATTAGAAGTCATGTTGACATGGTTGAAGGAGATGAAATAACTCGGTAGTGCTAACTTTAAAAATTGGTGGAGAAATGAATGTGACTCACAGGAGGTGTGTTCTAAAAATAGCTGCACTGCTGTGATAACCGTTTGATTTATCAGTGGAGGATGTGGATGACTCACTCCACCAGCATGGGGAATGGTGAATGAGCAGGCAGGAAGGTGAAAGCAGCACACCGAATCTACCACGAGCTTGCAGCCTTTTCTTAATGCGACATGTTCTTTTAGTGCTAATACAATCAGTTGCTTGTTATTCTGAAAACGTTCTCACAAACTGGAATAACTGCAAATAAAAAAAACTGCTGGAAATCCTACTTTGCAAGACAAGCCCCAGAGATGTTTGATCAGTATGAGTGCTTCCCAATAATCACTGAAAATACATTTGTGTTGTGACTGCAGTATCACTCTGGTGCAACACTCAATAACCTCTGTTGGGTAGAAAAACTAAGGTAAATGTCTTTTTTTTTGGCCCAATTATAAGCGGCAACCACTTAACCATGGTAAATGGGGAAGTCTGACATGAATTTAAATATATTATTTCCACCCCAAGGAATTAGGCTCCTCGTAGAGAACTGATCTCCCTGAAGCATTGCCCACAGAACCATGCAGAATAAAAGTTTGTGCTACAGAAGTTTGAGAAATCTAGCCTTATCTTGTATCTCATTTATCTCTTCTTGTTATCTTGATTTATCTTATTGATTTATGAAGATTAATGTGTGTTTGACTGACAAGTGTCCCAGCCTATCACAGTCAGAAATGTCATAAAACTGCGAGGGGTTAATTACATTTTTCAGACCGCTACAATGCCTGAGATTCTCTGACATTTTTTTTGTTTAGACTTTTGATAACAAAGTGATGCAAAATCATAATGGACTTTTTTAGTTTTTTAACCTTTAACCTGTTGAGTCTGTTGTACGGCTGTATTCCAGTGTGCGTTTAATAAAGCTGGTGAGATTTCATCATAATTTGTAACCAAGACATGCACAAGTGTACTCAGTCTAGTCCTCAGTCTGCAAAGTGAAATGTATATTTCATCAGATGGTATTAGGAGTGACTCTTACTTCAGTAAATGAACAGGCACTGTTTATGAAAAGATTTGCAACTGCACTGGCTAAAAAATACTTTTTTGCTCATTAACTCATCAGCCTGGGGCTTCATAGTTTTAATTTATTAACCTCAGATTGACAAAAAACAGGCAACCATGACCTTCTTTCATATGTAGAACTAACATTAATTAGAGTGATAAGGTAAAATAAATAAACATCTTTTAAATCTCTCACTTCTGTTATCTAATTCCCCTAGTCTGTGTTTACATGAAATGAATCCCTTATTTATATTTGGATCATTTCCGACTAACCAGTATCACTTTTACTTCCTCCGTTCAGATTTGTCTTTTTGGTTTGTTCCACATGCGTCATCTCATCTTGATGCTTGTATCTGTGGTATTTCAATTCAAATATAGCACTGTTGCTCATGAATAAAACCTTTTCTTCCTTTCAAGGTTGGAACTTCCAAGTCAAAATGCTAATTTGGTCAGCTGACGTGTTACAGATACTGTTGACTCACAAAGAAAAATCTGTCTGCATTCACAATAAATGTTAATCCAAGTTACGGTAGTGTGTATCCTATTTATGGGTTAGGTTCCATCTGTTTCTTTATATTATTTGCCTTGATGCACCTTGGGTCGGCTATGTCAGTCACCTGTTTTCCAACCACTACACAAGATATCCACTCAACCATACACTGTCAACAACCTTACTGTATGCAACCCTTATGATCTTAAATAGCAATGTAGTTTTGCATTAACTAGTGCATACTTATGATACAAGGTTGGATTGGTTATGGCATCCATTCCATTAAAAATCATGTCCTTTATTTATGCTACTTTATGTTATTTTCCTACAGGGAAGCAGAACAGCAATGACTTCTCTCGCCTGGTTGCCCAGGTCAGGAGTCGCCTTGAGACCACCAGGCAGACGCGAATCAAACAGGACGACATTGAGGAAGAAAAGGATGCACTGAAAACACACTCTGCAGGTATTGTAACACTCATTACCTTTTTGACAGAATGAAATAAACTCTATTCACAGGAGACTTTTAAGGCCTTTGGGTGTCCTACAAAATGATTCACCTGATCTTACTTAGGGACCTGCTGTGGCAAGTTCACCTTGCCTCTAATGTATTTTTTCACAAAACAACATTTCCTATAGTAAAACAATTGCAATTATTTCCTATTTGACAAGTTCATTTTTTCTAATTATATGCAAAATAAGCCAAAATATGTGAGGCTTTTGTGGATAAAGTGCACTCAGTTTATTGTTCAATCTCAAACTTGCAACATGATCATGCACTCGATTGTGGTGCTCAACAGCCAAGGGCAGATTAAGATATGTCAATAACTAATTAATGTGATTTCATGTGTGAGTGAAAATGCATCAAAAGAACAGCAAAACAAACAAAGCAAAGAGAAGCCAAGAATCGGGTGTCCCATTGAGACTAGCTTATCGGGGGAATTCATTTTGCGATTACACCTTTTGACAGGCCATTTCTCCACTGATTGATTTTCCCTGGATGCCTGTCATGATGATATATATTTTTTCCTCTTTCAGATCAAGTTGCAGAATCAAAGAGTTATTTAGAGATCAAGGTAGAAGATGACGAGGTTGATGAGGAGCCATCTGCGAGAGGGATTGAATTGTCACCCAGCCCCGCTAACAGTGATGTGTCCATCAGCAGGTGAGTTCTAGATAAGTTACAATCCTGATACTTACTGAAGGTGTCACCCTCAAACTCTGTTGTTATTAAGTGTTGGTTGACTGCTTCTATACACTTGGAATATGACTAATTTCATGGTGATGATGATCAGAGATTACTTTGAACTCTGTCTGTTTTGAAAAAGCAGAGCACAACTGCTATAATACATGAATTGTTGAATCCTTGAGGGTTCTGATTATTCCAAAAATACGACAAACATGAAAATATGAACATATGCTTCAAACGCACACCATTTTCACTCATGGATACAAGCGAACCATAAACTACTACAATGCAGCGTAACATTATGGTAAATAAAGAGTCACCTTGACAGATTATTAGTGTGAGTTGTTATTCTTTCCAATCATATAGGTCCGGGACATCTTTCAGCCTTTATATTCCCCTTCAATTAATTTGTAATACAGCAGACTGTATGAAGTGAAACTGCTAAAATGATTATTATTCATTTTTTATTGGAACCATTTCATTAAAACCCTAAGATTGTTTTGTTGCCTCTTTTCTAATTTGACTGCAAACAGTAGATTCTTTATGAATTTATGAGTTGCAGCAGAACATAAACATCAGTCGGTATTAACAGCCAGTTTTCCTTTCCAGTAGTTTTTAATTTTGCAGGAGGCCCAAATTTACTAACTGAAATGCTCATTTAGTTTTCAGATCTTCTTTTCCTCTTAATCAAGCATGAAGAGCATTAATAAGTAATCTCAGCTCATTCAAGATTTGGGGTATAATTAAACACAGCAGACGATCACAGTTTCTCTAAATAAAGTCTAGCTGCCTGACATCAAGGACTTAAGAACCAGACAAGCTCCTAAACCACACCATTAAAACTGATATTGATGGCCTCTTTTCTGTGCTGTCAACACAGTATTGTGGGAATCACACACTCTAAAATTAGCCAGAAGCGAGTTTCTTGGCACAAGTTTTTTCTTTTTTTCTTCAAATGTTTGAGCCATCCATAGAAATAAACCTGACAGAAATGAGACAATGTGACAGTCTGATGATATATGGTTTAATCCCAAAGCCTTATATGCCTTGCTGCCTTTATGGTAGTTTGCCTGGGCTCTTAGATTACACTTGCAACTGGATTTTATTTGTGTATATGTGGGCTGTGTTATGAGTGGACATTAGAAGAATCAAATGTAGCTCATGTTAGTAGTTCAAAAAACTTAAAGCGATGGGTCGGCATAATTTCCACCTAGCGTCATATGGACCATTACATCTATCTAAACACCCCCTCAGCCCTTTTTTAAAATTTGGTCGCAAATTGGTGGAGATAGAGCCATCAGCTGAATTGATTAGTATAGGTGCTAATGGATCCAAAAGTGTATCTGGTAAATGACCCCACTAATAATGCCTGGATTGTTATCAAACTTCTACAGGAGTACAAATAGGGTCTTTACTCATAAATTGATGCATTGAAAAGTTTGTAAGTACACCAGGAGTTTATTAAAATAAACACTTACCTGATGGCTTTCACTCTGCTGCTACTGCTAAAGCTGTAAACTTCATTGAAATCTTGCGCGATCACTGAAAATTGAATACTGGTAAAACTGTAAAATCATACCTGGCAGCATTGATGTAGCCTACATTTCTAAGCCCTTTGTTGGTCATGGGAATTTAAATTGGCATCGGAAATAGGAATTGTAAAAAGTAAATGTGGCAGCTGGATTTTACAACAGATGCAAGTTTCTGCAAAGTTGGTCTCTAATGAAAACATTTTACATATTTCTATTTCAATATCACTCCAACATTTTTGACTGCGCTTTTGCTATGGATGCTGGCTTTTAGAGAAGGACAGAGTATGATTGCAATCTCTAAGTCCAGCCATGAAGAGCTGCATGCACTAAGTACCCACTGTATGATATTGTAGGACTAGTTCCTGATCCATTTTCTGATTATCCTTTTAGTGCCCTGCTGTTTTGACCTTGCAATCTCTTCTGGGTCAGGTTCAGTCATTTTGAAACATCCTTGTTATTTCCCATGCAACAGCTTGCTAATTGTGTCATTCTGACTGATTCCATTTTACCCACAATAAAACGCCAGTTTTGAGAGCACTTTGGTGGCTTTGCTGCTGCACTTGCTGCTGTGTCACACTAAATAAATACTTTTGTGTTTGTAAAACAAAACTAGTAATTGCTTCTTTTTTTTTTGAAACGATGAACATTGATCATCATCTTTTGAAATTCCCCTGGCACGTCGGCACGCACACAAAATGCAAACAGTGCCTCGGTAAACGGCAAAACTCTGTGAAGATATCCTGGCCAGTGTTTTTTCCACAAAAATTAAAGAACTAAACCACAACTCTAAAGAGCAATGATCATCACTATTGTGATTTCACATTTCAGCAGCCCAGCAACATGTCTGTAGCTGGATTAAAGGCAAGTCAGACATACTATAAACTTGGCCACACACAAAGGCCTGAAATGTGCTACTGCTGCAGGTCTTTACATGATTTTTACTTGAAATAATAATTATGTCCTTCAAACTTTGCTGTCATCAAAGAATCCTACATTTGCAGCAGTTGCAACTTTATAGACCTTTGACACTCTAGCTGTTAATTTGTTGAGGTAATCTGAAGAAATTTCACCCAGTGCTTCTTGCAGCTGCCACAAGTTGTGTTTGCTTGATGGGCACTTCTTATGTACCATTTGGTCAAGCTGCTCCCACTACAAGAGCCAAGATCTGTTTGCTGCACTGGCCACTCCATTATAGACAGAATACCAGTTGACTGTTTCGTCCCAAAAAGTTCTTGCATAGTTTGGAGCTGTGCTTTGGGTATTTGTCCTGTTGTAGGAATAAAATTGGCTCTGATCAAGTGCCATTCACTGGGCATGGCATGTCAAAATTAAATGATAGCCTTATTCAAGATCCCTTTTACCCTGTACAAATCTCCCAATTTGTCAGCACCAAAGCAACCCCAGGCCATCACATTCCATCCACCATGCTTGACAGATGGCATCATGCACTCCTTCAGCATCTTTTCATTTGTTCTGCGTCTCACAAATGTTCTCCTTTGTGATCCAAACACCTCAAACCTAGATTCATCTGTCCATAACATTTTTTTTCCAATCTTTGTCTGTCCAATGTCTGTTTTCTTTTGACCATCTTAATCTTTTCCTTTTATTGGCTTTTTATTGGCTTTTTCTTGGCTACTCTGCCTAGAAGACAGACATCCTGGAGGGTCTTTCCGCTGTTGACATTGAGACTGGTGCTTTGTGAGTGCCATTTAATAACTCTACCAGTCGAGGTAGCTGTGGGGTGTCTGTTTCACAAACTAGAGACTCTGATGTACTTGTCCTCTTGCTCAGTTGTGCACCGGGGGCTCCGTCTTCTCTTTCTATTTTGGTTAGAGCCAGTTTGTGCTGATCTGTGAAGGGAGTTGTACACACTGAAGAGCTTCAGTTTCTTAGCAATTTGTCACATGGAATGACCTTTGTTTCAAAGAACAAGAATAGACTGATGAGTTTCAGAAAAAAGTTTTCTATTTTGAGACTATAATTGAAAGGCCAATTATATGGCTTCTTTAATCAGCACAAGGGTTTTCTAATGATCAATTAGCCTTTTTACACAATTTACCTGCATTAGCTAACACTATGTGCCATTGGAACACAGGAGTGATGGATGCTGGCCTCTTTAAGTCTATGTAGATATTCCATTATAGACTCCATTAAAGACTAGCCATTTCCAGCTTTAATAGTCATTTACCACATTAACAATGTCTATACTGTAATTCTGATCAATTTAATGTTGTTTCAATTGAAAAGTCTGTGCTTTAATAATAAATACGTTTCTAAGTGACCCCATGCTTGACCACCATGGTGAAGGGATCCAGAGGCTCTGTTACGCTGTAGGGTGCATCTTACTGGCATGGATTTGGTCACCTTTATTCTTTGGTGAAACACTTTTGTCATGATGGTCTCCTTCAGGATAATTATGTCCCAGTCCACAGAGCACAAAGCCCTTTTTTCATACACTATGCAGTGCTTATTTTCCAAGTCTTAGTTTTAAGGGCTACATTGTGAAGGTAATACCCTCCACAGACACAGATTTCTTACATCGAAAAATACAAAAACAGGTCTCTGCTACTCTTAACACAAAACAATAACTTGCGCCCAATTACAGAGACTTCCCAGAGCTTGGATTGTTGTCCTGACCTCAGATAGCTTCTGGTCGAGCTTGTGTTTTAGCATTGTAAACTCTACCCTAAGCACTTTCCATAAATCTCCTATAAGCTCAGAAATAGCTGTGTGTCTGTTTTTTGAAGTTGTGGTATTCTTTAGAGATAGAAGTCATATTCGAGAGCAAGTCGTCTCCAGGCTCTGTAACTTTCTTTTTTCTTTTTCTTTTTTTGATTAACTGTTCAGTTACCTGCTTTTTTGACCTCTTCTGGCCTCTCTGTGATTTCTCCCAATCATTTTTCTCTCCTCAAAGTTTGCGAGTTGAAGATTTCAAGTAGGAGATTGTTTCTAAGACTGATTGAGACAGAGAAAATAATTATGTGTCTGTCCTGAGCATGGCTTCAGCAGAAGTAAAAGTAGTGGTACTAAAAAAATTAATAATGATGTCAATTTTATCTGAACTTCTAGTTATTAGACTCTCTTGGAGAAATGTTATTCTATTCCCAAATCTCTCTTTATCTCTCTACCGTTTAAAATCAGTTCATAGACTAAGATAGTAGGAGTATTTCTTTGATATGCAAATAAAATCCAATTAGTCCACCTCAGCAAGTCAAGCAACCTGAATACATCACAAAGAATTGAATACACTTGGTGTAAGGTAACTTGACAACAGTAACTTTTTAACCATGCCTTACAAGAGATACAGAGTGAAAGAGAAAAACCAATAAAAAAAAAAACTGCTTAACACCCTTGTCACGTTTAAGTAAAAACGGACTAGGCATTTTGTTATCTGTAGTGTGAAAGCCTTTTTATTTTGAGTGCCGATTGCACATGGGAGATTTGACCAATTATATAGTACATGCCCCACATTGCTATCCCACAGCAACATGTTATGTGTATGCGTGTGCTTGAGGCACAGAGAGAAAATTTTAATCTCCACGCAAAGCTACACATTTGTGGGATAGTGTTTTTTCATCAGCAACAAAGTGTTGCTGCTAAGTCACAATTATTTTGGAAAAACCCACCTGTAAGTCAGTTTCTGAATGTTATCAATGGAACTGCTTGTTGCATAAAAATATTGACGCGTCAAAGAACATCTCCCTAATCTAAGGTTATAGTTCACCTGTCCCTACTACGGGTGCAACGGTACAGGTAACCCACGGAACGGTCCGTACCGTGGTTTTTGGGCCACGGTTTTGGTACGGGCGATTGGTCTAAAAAGCTGCAACACACAGCTATAAGGACGTTGTGCTCCCATATGCGCTGCATTGATAAACACACACGAGCAGTCACTCACTAGCGCACGCTCTTGCTTGCTCCGGGAGATTATAGCTCATTTGCGGGCGTCAGGGAGCCACTATCAATATACGGGAGACTCCTGCATGTATTCAAATGCGAAAAATCGAAATTAACCCACACCTGAGATTTGAATGAAGCCAGTGCTTCTTCAAACTTTTCTCTCTCAACTCCTCCCCTAGTGCTGGCCATGCCTCTTTGTTTAGTTTTTTCCACTTCTGTGTGTGAGCTGCACTTTGAACCCGGCTCCAGTTACAACAGTGTGAGAGGGGGTGAGTGGTTGGAGGCACAACAGCGATTGGACATTAACTCGCGGGGAGGGCTTTTCACTTGCCTTGCATTTTATGGGTGATGAGCCTTGTGTTCTTATGGTGACCTCCTGCTAGCCAATCCACTGTGGCTACTCCACTTCCAAAGTCACTAGCGAATATACAGACCTGGCAGTACCTTATTAAATCCTGTGTTTGTGAGTAATAAGGCTGGCTCTGGAGAGAGTTTCTGCAAACCAAACATGCCTGATATTTGTGATGCAGTCGCAGGCAATTCCTGTGAACTCTGACATTTCAGCATTTCACGGTTTATGAAATCCACAGTGTGGGCACTTTCGAATACTACTGAGAATTTTATCAGTATATATTTCATATATAATTCATTAATTACAGTGAAATACAGATCAAGTAATGTGTTTCTGTTTAATTTCACTTTTATACTCTTCTCTCTCTTTTACACTCTGTTTTCTCCCTCACTCGCTTCAATATTTTCTCTCACTTATTTTCGGACACAGTGAGGCTTGTAGTTAAAATATATATATATATATTATATTTATTCTCGATTTAGGAACAAACCACAAAGAAGTAGAGACAATTTAAAGTTGTTTCAGTTTTAATTTAGTTTCAGTGTGGAAGTATTCACACCCCTTCACTTCCCCCACATTTTATTACATTACAGCCTTATTCCAAAATTGATTAAATTTCTTCTTTTTCTCATCAATCTACACACAATACCCCATAACGACAAAGCGAAAAAAGTTTTTTAGAACTTTTTGCAAATGTATTAAAAATAAAAAACTGAAATGTCGCATGTATTCACTCTCTTTGCTTATGACACTCAAAATTGAGCTCAGGTCCATCCTGTTTCCACTTATCATCTTTGAGATATTTCTACAACTTGATAAATTCAATAGATTGGACATGATTTGGAAAGGACACACATGTCTATATAAGGTCCCACTGTTGACAGTGCATATAAGAGCAGAAACCAAGCCATGTAGTTAAAGGAATTGTCTGTAGACCTCCAAGACAGGATTGTATCAAGGCAAAGATCTGGGGAAGGGTACAAAACATTTCTCCAGCGTTCCTCTGTGGAGATGGGAGAACCTTCCAGAAGGACAACCACCTCTGCAGCACTCCACCAATCAGGCCTTTATGGTAGAGTGGCCAGACGGAAGCCTCTACTCAGTAGAAGGCACATGACAGCCTGCTTGGAGTTTGCCAGAAGGCACCTAAAGGACTCTCAGAACATGAGAAACAAGATTCTCTGGTCTGATGAAACCAAGATTGAAGTCTTTGTCCTGAATGCCAAGCGTCATGTCTGAAGGAAACCAGGCACCTTTCATCACCTAGCTAATTCCATCCCTACGGTGAAGCATGCTGTGGGGATGTTTTTCAGCAGCAGGAACTAGGAGACTAGTCAGGAAAGATGAACAGAGCAAAGTACAGAGAGATCCTTGATGAAAACCAGCTCAGGACCTCAGACTGGGGCGGACGTTAACCTTCCAACAGGACAGCAACCCTAAGCACACAGCCAAGACCATTTTGGAATAAGACTGTAACATAAAATGTATGGAAAGTGAAGGGGTATGAATACTTTTCGGATGAACTGTACTTGCCCTTCTATCTTTCCCTCGTTATCTTCTCGTATTTTCTAATGAGCTAGTGAGGCTTTTAATTCTACTTTGGGAGAAATAGAGAGCGAGATCACACCTGGATCCACAGACTGTATTTTGCCACAGTGAATCCCCCTGTCTTACTACCTTTCCAGATGGTGCACTGATGGGATTTGAAAAGGGCAATTTAGGTGTGCCATAATTTCAGAGGAGTCTGACAGTAGTCTTTCAAATGCAGATGTTGTACATGGTGGTGTTAGTGCTGCATTGCCTGGTTTCATATTATCTGTAAACGCATAGGTGGAAGAATTTTACAATGTGAGAAGCGTGGGAGACATGCACAGCTGGTGAACTCTATAGGCAGGCTGTAATAGTTAATTTACATACCTCTTTGACTGACGGCATGAATGGGGCATATGAGAGTTCTGCTTCTTATATAGTATGTTGTTTGGCCTGTTATGAAGCCTCAGGCAGCCTCACGTATAGCCTCTAGCTTAAAGTGAGGCTAAAAAATGAGGATTGGTTTTGGCAGTAGGTGATGATGTGAAGAGTCAACCATATAGATTATTTCTCCTTTAGTGGTATCATTCGGGGCCATAACATTTTTCAGGCATTTCATTGATCTTGTCAAGGTACGGCTTTGACAATGACATTTGGTCTGTAGGGTGTGTAATAGATACACCCGTTCATAGTATGGAGTATTAAAGGATAGGTAACAGAACTCTGTCGACAGGGCAGGTACTCAGATGAATACAGTCATTTTGCTTTATGGAAATAAATGTGTTGCTACAGTAAATATATTACATGGTGTCTTTTCTGTCTCTCCTCTTCCTCTTTCTCCCCTTGCAGTTCTGTGTCAGACATCTTTGGTCCAGAGCCAGGCAGAAACCACGAGTAAGTAATTTTTCTGTCATCGCTACTATCCCAGAAAACAAATGTAATATTTCTTTTTTGTTGTGCCAGCTGAGAAAACAAAAGATAGAATTTCTTGTTATTGATTTTGAAAAACATTCACACATGGGTCATAATACATGTGTACATACAAATGAAAGCTCCAATAAAACACGACACAATATATATATTAGGGATGCAATGGTACTTGCAATTCATTTTGCATTGATGCTTTACAGGCAACTGTGTGTGTGTGTGTGCCTGTGTGTGCCTGTTAGGGCTGCTCGATGACGGAAAAAATCATAATCATGACTATTTGGGTCAAAATTGGAATCACGATTATTACAACAATTTTTTTTAACTTTAGAAACATGCTGAATTTATTGGACATTTCTTGTCCATTCGGCTTAATTAATATTCTCTCCAAGCAGAAGCCTTTTACCTGCCACTTAACGCAACACACAGCAGAAAATGTGCGGGGATATTAGTGCTGGCCAAACGGGTTAAGATGACAATAGTTCACACAGCACATCCTGGTTTTTAATAATTAGTCAGTAAACTGAGCTGCGGCGGCATCCGGTCTAAGCTTTCAAAATAAAACCTTATTTTGCGCTTCTCATTATTATTAACAGACAACGACGAAAGAGTGGAAACTGTTGACAGGAATTTTGTGTGTTAGTGTGACTATCAATGCAGCACGTGTGAGAATTATATACAGTCTATGGTGAGAACACAACGTCCTTATAGCTCTGTGCTTCTTATTAGACGACCCCCCCTCACACCGGACTGACACCCAGTGTTTTAATTTTTTATACATATTTTATACTACTGTATAGTGTATACAAGTACTCAAGGAGTAAGAGGCAGTTTACCATTTGAAAGTGTAGTGTTTAAAAAAAAACACGTTCAATATTAAATTATGCTTGAGAAATGCGATTGGTCTAATAAGCAGCAACACAGAGCTATCAGGACACTTTGCTCTCACACACGCTGCATGGATAGTCACACAAACACACACATACACGCAGTCACTCTCTACAGCACACTCTCGCTCTCTCGCTCTCTCGCTCCAGACTCCGGTAGATCATGTCTCATTTGCTCCCTACTCTGTCTTCGGTTATGCCCCTAAGTGCAGACTCTTTGGCAGGAAGATAGTGAGAGAGAGAAGCGCCTGTTCGGGCGAAAACCACGAAGAAGTAACACCACATTTTTTGGGCAGTAACGGTAACTGCGTTGTAACGGTTACAGTAATTAATTTGATTATTTGTTACTGAAAAAAGTAACTCCCTTAGTAACGCTGTTTATTTATAATGCCGTTATTCCCATCACTGATGTTCTGTGACTTGTATAGTTGCATCAGGTGAAATGAAGGCCCTGATTTAAATAGATATGATATTTTTGATTCATTTTGAGTTACAGTATTAGAATGTGGTGGAGTTTCTAAAATTTGGATCTCATAAAATAATGTCTCAATATTCTTCTCATGCAATTGCTTTAAACCAAGGTTACCAGAATTTTGTTGAGATGCACTTATTTCTAGTTTAGAAACCACCGTAAAACAAGAAGAGCAGCAACCCTGCAGCACTGTATGTCCACAAGTCTGCATTCATACATGCTGCTTCTCACTTGGGGCTTCAAGTTGGACTGTGTGCACCATCAGTGCTGTTATACTTTTGAGATGATGCACTGTTTTTCCTTTGAACATTTGTGAACATTTTTATCAGAAGCAGCCAGATAGGCTGCAGTTATACTGTCTAGAAATTGTTGGCAAAATCTGTCTTTCATGTAGCTGGTTGTGGCTCTGGTTGTTTTTGACAACTTAACCTTCCTGGATAGATTATTTTATCTAATTAAACTGTTAGAAACAGAGTTATGTCCGCAATAAATCCAACTGTCCAGGGGTAGTGGTTGTCATATTTTGAACAAATTATAGCTTTGGTAAGTGGACTGAATATTCAGACATAATATATGTTTGGCACTCTCTGCATTCTCTTTTTATTCTGCTTTTCAGGACCATTTGTTACTCTGCTGTTTTTGTTGTCATCTCTGTTAAATGATTCAGACAGCGTATTGAGACAGTCACACTCTTCCCCTCAGAGTACTCACATAAACAACTGACCCAGAACTCATTCTGTCGTGTGGCACTAAACTAACTCTTGTCATTGGAAGGACAAGTGCAAATAACAATCTGAAGTATTTGCGTTTTTAGCATTCTAAACAGATTCAGATGATACCAGCCTCTCTTCTACTTCATCCTCTGCCTGCTTATTTTTCCCCATGCAGGTACAAATAACTGGTAGTTGAACAATTAACACAAAAAGTTCAAAGACAGTATATCTTGTATGTAGTGTGTGCAATAAATATGGCAGAAATATTATATTACATTATATCATATAGTTTTTTGTGTTTTTTAGGCAGGATCATGATCCATGATCACGATTATCATAAGTCTTTTTCATGTTGGTTTTTTAAACTACTTTGTAAGATGCAGTACTGAGTGAGTGACATAATGATAGAAAGGTATCTTAGATTAGTGGCTCACAAACAACATTACAACATATACACATGACAGACTCACATAAAACTACATTAAAACACAAACTATTGTAGTACGATACTACACGGTCTCTATAAAGGCAGATCATGGCGATATGACATATTGTAGTCCATGGTCATTTTTTATTGCAAATGATAGTGCTTCTATTACTCTTTGGTGCATTGCATTTTAAAGAAAATGTTATCAACATACTGCACTCTTTTGTCTCCCATACACAGGTAGGTCTGTTTCAAGGATATTTTGCATACAGATTACTTTATTGTTGCACTGCTGACAAAACAACAGAAGCACATATGTGCATCTGAATGTCAAGGCTCAGTTATTTATCTCTCTCTCTCAATGATCTTGAGGCAAAATCCAAACCTGCCAGTTTCACTTATAATGTCATCACTCCACACAGCATTTTTCTGCATATCATCATAATACACCAGAAGTATTGAGCCTCTGAAATCCTCATCCACTCAACAGGAGGAAGCTGAGTCTATGCTTGTAACAAGTGTGATAGGAAATTTTCTTTTCATCTGGGAAGGCTTTATCTCCATCCTCCAGCCTGTACCAGACTCTGGCAGAGATGACAATTTAACTAATGATTGTTTTAGTCCTGATTCACCCTTGTGTAGTGGCTAAACGCCTGCTTACCAGAAATCCACTATACTTAGACACTTACACATCCATCCATTAACCACATATGGTCTCTTACCCAAATTCCAGTGCTGGAATGTTGTTTTTCCAGTCACGAAAAATACCTTATAAGTCAAGACCTTGTCACTGGCTGGAGGGTGATTCATCTGTAGTATAATCAGCTGAAGAGAGCCCTTCATGTGAAGCTTTTAAGGGGTTCCACATGTAAGACACATTGGTTTTATGGCTCTTCTTTGGTTTCCTAGGCTTGTTATCTGACTATTTCCCATGGAGAAGATCTCAGTATGTCTACCAGTTCAGGTCAGGTGATTCATTCGCCTAACAGGATCCTGAGCTGCAGAGCAAAAAATATTGATGTGGCAATAGGTAATCTATAAGAAGGAGAAACAAGGAGTACTCAGTCCAGCTGTGTTCCTCTGACAACAGCCAAGTTTCTTTTAGAAAAAAGGCAAAGCATTGTGTATGTATATGTCATCTCAACTGCATGAAACAAAAAATCAAACATTAATAAATGGTGTCAGAAAAATAAATGAAAATACTGTGATACTGTCACTATGAATAAAATGCATAAATGCTTATTTATTTTAAATTGAACATATTCAGTGTGTCGTGAGAAAAAAAATCTGCTAAAGCCATCTTTTACAGTCTCAATGTATTTTTATACCACCAAAAAAAAAAGGTCACACACTCTAATATTTCGTTGGACCGCCTTTAGCTTTGATTCTGGCACGCATTCGCTGTGGCATTGTTTTCGATAAGCTTCTGCAATGTCACAAAATGTATTTCCGTCCAGTGTTGCATTCATTTTTCACCAAGATCTTGTATTGATGATGGGAGAGTCAGACCACTGCGCAAAGCCTTCTCCAGCACATCCCAAAGATTCTCAATGGGGTGAAGGACTGGATTCTGTGGTGGCCAATCCATGTGTGAAAATGATGTCTCATGCTCCCTGAACCACTCTTTCACTGTTTGAGCCTGATGAATCCTGGCATTGTCATGTTGGAATACGCCCGTGCCATCAGGGAAGAAAGAATCCATTGATGGAATAACCTGGTCATTCAGTATATTCAGGTAGTCAGCTGACCTCATTCTTTGGGCACATAATGTTACTGAACCTGACCAACTGCAGCAACCCCAGATCATAGCACTGCCCCCACAGGCTTGTACAGTAGGCACTAGGCATGATGGGTGCATCACTTCATCTGCCTCTCTTCTTACCCTGATGTGCCCATCACTCTGGAACAGGGTAAACCTGGACTCATCAGACCACATGACCTTCTTCCATTGCTCCAGAGTCCAATCTTTATGCTCCCTAGCAAATTGAAATTTTTTTTTTCCGACTAGCCTCACTGATTAGTGGTTTTCTTAAGGCTACACAGCTGTTCAGTCCCTATCCATTGAGTTCCCTTTGCATTGTGTGTGTGGAAATGTTCTTACTTTCACTATTAAACATAGCCCTGAGTTCTACTGTTGTTTTTCTACGATTTGATTTCACCAAATGTTTAAGTGATCGCCGATCATGATCAATCAGGATTTTTTTCCGACCACATTTCTTGCTCAGTTGTGGTTAAATAACTTGTTGCCAGCTGAAAGATAATCACCCATGCAGTAATTATCCAATAGGAGGCTCTTACCTATTTGTTTAGTTAAATCCAGGTGGCGACTTTTTTTTTTGGCCAGGCAGTGTATATGCCAACAAGAAAATAAAGTTGACATGTAAAATGGAATTTCCACACCAGGGTTATTATAGTGCTACAAAACAGATTTACATCAGACATTTTATATCCCTTTTGGCTGTTCAGTGCACTAAGAGAAGGTCTTTTTTGTAAATGAGAGAAAAGCACACATGAGATGCAATACAGTGCATTAGAAGATTTGCTGTAAGTTACCCAGTCTCTCTTCACCAGTGCCGTCACAAAAGCCTCTCTGTCCCAGCAGTCAAATCTGCTGGCCACAAACCTGGTTCATCCTTTTTATGACTTTGTCTGTCTTCTTCCACCATGCATCTCTCATCCTCATGATCACTGTTACTTTCTTTCCCTTCTTCCTCTGCTTCCGCACTTCTTCCTCCTTCTACCTGAGAGATCATTAATTGTATTATTATATTTGAAATATATATATATGTATATGTACTCAATTATGATGGTTAAATAATTTTATATTAGTTTTCCTATACGGAGCCCCTAACACAAAGTTGCTTTATCTATATCATCAATATTTTTTGAGGATGTGATTGTCTTTTTTTAATCAACGTTATTAGACTTTTCAATGGGCATAATCAGCCATGGGCTCTATGTTTACATCCAGTGTGATCCACATTGTGGGGGACTGAGTAATCCGTACAGAGTGAGCACAGAATGTATGCTTTTTGCCTGCACTGAAAGACAAATCAAAATGTGCAGTTCAAATAAAAACATGCGGCCTGCTCAGTTATAGTTAAGTTGAACTACTTTTTGAAAACAATTCACTTTTCAATACCAGAAAGCAAAATAAGTTGTCAATTTCTGGTAAGAAATCATTTATTTCAGCCACCCATGTGTCAAAATGGGAAATGTATTTTCCATCACTTTGCTGGATGGACAGTCACTAGTGCAGGAGCTATGTTAGCAAAAAAAATTATTTTTCCTTTTAATTGGATGGCACATGTGTCTGTACACACATATGTTATATCTTGTGAGTTTTACTGGTGTTAGCAACCACTTGGTCTATTATAATGTATTTGCTGGAGGGGTGTCAAGCAGCCTGCTGCGCAAGATAGAGTGAAATCATTTTTCTATCACTCTCAACAGCATGGCAATCAAGTATGAATGCACTCAGGAAATGCAGTGACAGAATTTCCATCCATTACCATCTCCACTGCATTAGTTGGACAAAGTAAAGGGGCTTTTGGTGTTAATTGAATGCTTGAACTGCTGGTTAGCCAACTGAAGGCAAATAGGCTGTTAGAATTCTCATTTGCCACATATGCTAGGTTTATTTTTGGAGCCTTGGTAGGTTTAATCAGAATAAATGGTAACAGTTGAAGTGATCATTTGGTTGATTCATCATCAGAAAATAACTCAATTGTAGAACTGATTAAATTTGCATGGTTTTCACTTCCTCTCAAATTCTTCTTGCATGTTTTCCCAGGTCTGCTGGTGAATGGCAGAGGAAGAGAAGGCGAGACTTAGGTGCCTGGGGGAATACCTTGGAAGACTGGGCGGCCGAGGACTCGAGCGAGGATGTAAGTGTGAGTTGACACATTGGTGATGAAGTCCGTTAGTCACAACAAAATGTTTTAGTGTGTTTTAAAATGGATGTGTCTCTGGCTCCTTTTGTGCTCCTGCAGCCCTCGGAGACCGAAGTGTCCACCTCCTCATCTGCACCTTCTGCTGAAAACCGCATCACACCTGGGCAAAGGTAACTAACTGTTTAATTAACAGTTTGATGCATCTCTTATTATAGTGTACCACACTTTTATAACACTTACTAACTATATTCTACAAGAAAATGCTTTGTAGTTTCAGTGTGTTTCATAAATGTAAGAAGACTGTTTTCATCCATTATACTGTAGACTGATTACAATTATGCAAGCTTAAAGATAATCCTCTGAGGCTTATTTTGCTGATGCATTTTCCACAAGTGAAGATCATGGTTGGTCAGTAATTTACCATTGGAGGATTTTTTGGTATTCATAGATTGTGTACAGAGGCAAAGTAGCTGGTGTATGGTAAATGTATATCATTAGTGTGCAGCAGTGCAATAAAAGCAAGGATGACTCACCCGAAAATAGGGGCATTGCAGTTTTTAAAAAAGAAGATACATCATTATTAATTTTAAAAGAAATGTTACATATTTCTATTCTCCTCTATTCAATTGCTAAAGGGGTTTCTTTGAAAATGTCATTTCATAGACTTACGGAAAAAACTCCTGCCAAAAAGCGAACATCCAGCTCCAGAGAAACCGATCACACTTCATCAACTAATCTGGGAAAACGCTGCCGTAAAACGTAAGGAGAGACAGAAGACTGGTGAAGGAGAGAGAAAAGACAGGTCTCTCGCTTACCAGTAAACCTTTGACTGACTTTGAAGCGCATCATGCAGTGATTTTCATGCACATTTCCTGTCTGGTATTTCCATGTTTCTTTATGTTTCTTTTTATACATTTTTAACAGTTTAAATAATGTTTAGTATAATTGTTTAGCATGATGAACCGTGGCCTTCAGTATTTCATTAGATTATGGAGATCCTCTACCTCAGGAGTGAAAGGATTATAATATCAATACTTGAATTTTTTTCAACACAACTTTCCACCACAGCGTTTGAAAGATTTGATTTGGGTTTGTTAGTTATTTGTTTAAAAGTAGACATGAGCAAGCATTTGTACAACTTGTAGCAAGCCAATTAATACCCTCTTTTCTTTTGCTGCTCATAGTTTTAAAACCACATTGTATTATTTTTTTATGTTATGTTACTTTATTCCACTGTTTGTATGTGTGTTTGTATGCTTTAAGTTTATTGTGAAATCCAGTTTAAAGTGAAATAAATGTGTATGCATTCGTTCCGTTTGCATAAGAGCACTTCAGATCATATGTGATTTATGTGTCTACATCAACTGAAGGGCAGTCACAAATAGATGTTTACATTTTTGTGCAAAGTGTGCAGATCAAAACTTTCTGACTTTGTTGCTGTAGTGTAGTTATTGAATTAGCACCCCCAAAAAATGCATAAAACTGCACCTTTTTCATGAAGTTGCTAGATGTACATGTCTTTGCTTGCACATCAGGAATTTCCCTCATATTTAGGTTGTTTGGCCAACTCTGATTCAAAGTTAAATCACCTGGGATTATTCTGTCATTTCCAATTTCAAAGCATGCAAAAAATCTGTGGATTTCAAATGGATTGTTTTCTTTGAAAGAAAAGTAACCGGGGTCAGCTAATTTAATAAACCGAATGCTTATGGAAACCCTGGGTCAAAGCAAGCGAGTGTGTAAACACTTCAGGAAGGGAGGTGGTGTTTATGTATATGTGCATGGGAGAGTGAGCAGGAACACATTTGGGACCCAACCTTGATTGGAAACAGAACTTGCCCGGAGCCTGGACAGAAACATGGTGCTTCTGACTCTTGTCTCTCCCCTCAGACAACGCAGGGTCACACTGACAGACATCACTGGACTCATATCAATTCTTCTCATTACACTCCACACCTCGGATCCCACTGCGTCCTGGCTTCTTTCCTTTATAATGATGCTGTTTGTTTCTGACTTAATTAGCAGGGATGTTACTCTCGCTTGAAACCACAGAAGAGTACCGATTGGCCAATGATCCCTGCCTCAATTTGGAAAGCAGGAAGCAGGCGGTGATATCATTGATTCTATACACATGCTGTCTCTGGGAAAGATCCACAGAGACTGTTGCCTTTCAGTAGGAATAACCATCACTTGATCTGCCTGTCTGGGTGGCAATGTTAAGAGATTTTTCATGGGCCCAAAACAAGATGCAACGGATATTAAACCTCGTAATTATACCCCTCCCTTGTCCTATTCTAAACGGCCTGTGTAGCCGTGACAGCCTTTTGTGACTAGCAAAACCCCCCTAAGAAGGGATGACCAATCTGAATATCATGGTAAGAGAATAGTCAGATTGTTTTGAGAGGCCAGAGTAGCAGAACAACACGGCCAAATTAACCCTCAGGACTCACTGTTCTGCTTGGACTTCTCTGCCCCTGACTGCAGCTCTCATTAAGCTCAGCCTCCAGGATGAAATGGCAGCAGTCTTTAAGGCTTAAAAACCTTCTTCTTTTTTTTTAGCAAAACAAATGAAATGACTAATTTCACTTGACTGAGGAATTACCCAGAGGCAGGTATGAAGGGTTGCCTCAGAGAAATGTCAGTTATTTTCTGGAGGAAGAAATTTGTGATATTTAAGAATTACATACTTTGGATTTTATGGTCATTTTTTTAGTTGCACAAAAAGAACAACTAATCAAATACAGTACAATTGTGCAGAATGTAAATGTAACCCTAGGGGGCTTATAAAGGTCTCTTCATCTAAAATATGATACAATCCTTGTGTGGTAAACAAAACACAAAACCTCCAGACAGTCAAACATGTTTAAAGATTTACTTAAAATACTCTTGGAATATGGACTTTCCAGAAAATAGAGGTTTTTAAAGATCCCCTCTAGATATACGACATAAAAATCCTCTGTTTAGAATAAAATTGTGTCAGACATGTTTTCTGCCTCATTAAGAATCCAAAATCTATGAATATTCAAACATGTTTCATTTAAAGTTTGACTGATAGATACAACATGTCTCTTATTTCAGGGTTTGTGTACTGGAAGTTTCAAGTTTCCATATCACACTTCTTTGAGTTGAATACTGCATCAGAGGCCGGTACTATGAAGCAGGATTTGTGGTGAGCATGGTAACTTCTGCTTTAACTCTGGGGTTTTTTTGGGTTACAATGGTGATTTATTTCTTATTGGGATACTGGGGTAAATTCAGAGGGTCAGATCACAACCCGGATCACTGACCAATCAGATCACTGGAAATAAAGAGTCATTATTCTTACATGATCCTGATATGGACAAAAGTCCTGAGTTTACAATAAAGTGAAAACAAAAAACAGAGCAATATATATTTTTATAGGTCAGTGGAAACATTTAGTTCCAGGCTTTCAGTTTCCACTGGTTTTAACACAGAGCTTCTAACTAACAAGATCATTTTACAACACTAAACATATAATGATAATTTAGCTGCATTTTAATTGTGCAAAGTTTATTTTATCCCTGGAGTGATAGTTGACAGTGTGGATGATTTTACACTCTGATTACATCACTGTGGCCTCTAACATGAGAACACTGTGTGATGATAATTGGGAATAAAACTGAAAGATTTGTTTTTATTAAAAAAATTAATCCACACTCTTAATTGGCTCCCTTGATGATTTTAAATGCAGCATTTGGGTCAGATAGACCCCAACAACCATTTACTGCTTTTCCACTCTTTGCTTTAGTAGCAGAAAGGGTATTACTGGCATTACTTTTTATGTGGCATACTCTATGGTTTCTTCATCATCCAACTCAATAGCAAAAAATACTCTATACATAAATCATATAAAATAACTCATGCATTTTAAGCCTTAGCCTACTATTACTATTTTGAAATAATTTCTGGTGTTTCTACCTTTTCATTTTTTCTTCATCTCTACATATTCTATTGTATAATTGCAGGCTAACCTTTACACTTCACTTCATTGAATATAACTTTTTGATGTCCCTAATACAGAAGTCTTCAGCAGATACTTGGTATTATACAAAGTACTTAATGATTCTGATGACGTTGATCATAATTAACAACTGCCTCTTTCACATGAACATGCTTGTAGCTGGATAGAAATACCCAGAGTTGACTGAGCTCATTGATAGCCAGTTGGAAATATGTTTCCTGGACAGACAATGGCCAGTGAAGCCAGCTAAAGAAAAGATATCCTGGCTATGTTGAACTTGCTTTGTAGTACAGTCCCCGGGATTGAGATGTCACAGACAGGTACAGATGTAGGTACACATTTCAAACTCAGAGAAACTTTCTTTCTTCAGCAGATTAATGCAAAAACAACCTTCTACTGTCAAACTCTGCACATACATCATTCACACTGAAGTTCAAACATCCAAGTGAAGTAAGAATTACATTTTTTTTTTAAAAACAATTTAGTTTTTTAACTAAGGAAAACGCATTGTTGAGTGGAGGGAGACGGTTTCTGATTGTTTTTATAGACCAGTGTTGCTTTAAACAAGGCAGCACACAGCTCTGGTATAATGAAAAGGACTTCTGAAAGGTTATTGAAATAGCTTTTGCTTTTTTCATAAAACAAGTTAAGATATCGCGCCTTTAATTTTGTAGTCAAGAGAAACATTTTCTTCCAGCGTACAACATTGCAGCTTACTTTTATACATGGCGTTTTCTTTCAAATGTACCAGTTATTCTTGTTTCTCTCTTTCAAAAACAATTTATTTTTGCTGAAAATTACTAAAATGAGAAAATTTGAATTTGCCAGCATGCCAGTCTTTTTTGACAAGTGTGCTGCACACTTCAGTTTTGCAGTTTTGTTTTAATTTTCATGACATTTTTTCTACTTTTGTACCTCAGCTTGACTTTTCCTTTTTTAAAATGCAGCATCAAAACTATGTAGTATGTGTAAAGTGACTGCACATTTTATATATAGATAGGAACACTGAGAACCAAAATGTGTTGAAATATGGCCAGCAGTTGTTGAAGCTGAATGTTATCAGTCATGTTTATTATATCTATTATAGTCTCATCAGGTCTTATAATACCCAGATTATAAAATGGTAAATCAAAACCACTCAACCCAAATATAGGCTCTAGTAATTATAAGAAAATATTTAATCTTATAGGACTTCCTTGTTTGCAGTACAGTGATGGTGCACAGTTCAGGCTGCAAGAAACGGGCAAAGTTTAAGAACTCATAACAAAATGGAACAAGCTAAATATTTTTTTTAGATTAACACAACAATAATGTTGAGATTGAGGGTTTATTCTTGATCTTGGAAATGTCAGCTTGCTTGACTATAAAAAAACCAGGGGGTGTTGTGATAGTCAGAAGGAGAAAACAGACTGTCTGCACTGTTGGATCACACTGTACCTGTGAAGAAATATTTGAGATGGACCATTGGAATTTTGTAAATGGATAACAAGTCCCGAGCTGAGCCTGGGAAATTGAACAAATGTCCTGAAGATATGCAGTATTTACTACGACAGCATGCTTTGCAAAGACGACTGCAGGACACGTTGATAAGGCAAAACACACAGTATGTGGAAATTGGGGTTGTCAAGTTCACAAAAAAGAATGATCATTGAGATTTGGTTAAAGTCTGTCTTCTTCACATCTATATTTTAGTCAATTATTGTTAAGTTGTGGCCACTGGTACAGCTGTGTCGCAGACCTCAGTGACCAAAATTTCAACCAAACTAATAAGAACAATTTCCTAAACTATATACAAAAGCAAGATGCAGTCTGTAAAATTAAAGGAATGCTCTATTATGATATTAGCTTTCAGGTTTCTGATCACATCAGCACTACAACACTATTTCGAAACTTGTGGAGCATCCAAGCCTTTGTAAAAGATCTAATCTGTTCAAGATAAGAGGCTTTTTGTGACTGTGGGTCTCTTTTTCCTTCAAACTTCTGAACTTTAGCTGCATAATAATTATTCAGTTTAGTATGACATATAATTTAACTTGAAATGTCATTCAAGTAAAAGTAGTAGTTTCCATTCTTCAGGATGCAGACCTGTGACTGTTTTCACCCTTGCAATCAAAAAGGAAATGATGACGACCTCTACCAAATGAATGCAAATAACAGTTGGATGAAACACCAGCAGCACTGTCAGGTTCATGTACTTTAACAGACTTGATGAGGCAGTAGGAGACAGATAGAAATCAGCCAAAATCTATAATTAACCGAATCTTGCCAGACAGGCTGTGTCCATAATAAACATCAGCAGACGTGTTATTTGAAAGAGTGAGTTGATCTGTTTACATTCCTGTTTCATCCTGTATTTTCTTTGACATCTTACTATTTTGGATGGACCCACTCTACAGTCCTTATGCTGATTTTGGCCATTGTTGAGCTATTTGCTTCCAGCATCCTTATGGAGTTTTTGAACAGGTTAGAGATAGATTCAGATTAATATTCAGGGCACTGTCATGCTTAAGTCAAGTATATACCTGCTTCATTTTTTGCCAGTGGTAACTTTAATGAATGTCATTGATTAAAGGTAAAGTATGCAAAATAATGAAAGACTTTAAGAGCACTTTGTTGTTGTCTTTCAAAGGGTGAGTACTTTGAGATGCAAATCCTCTTCAATCCCTCATTCTCTAGAATAACAATGGCAGAATGATTCAAGTTTAGGATTTCACACATTGCTGTTGGAAGGATAAAAATGCAACTAAACGGTGCTGGCGGACTGAATGACAGTCGTTGACAGTATCGAATAGTTTTATCACTACATACAGTGTCAGGGAGCTATTCTTTACCAGAATACACTGTGGAAACAGCCCAGAGTTATTTGCAACTTCAATAATTACACAAAAGATGCAATAAAACATCAGAAAATTGTAGCTTCCTAAAAAGTAGTCCCACTCTGGTATTCATCTGTGCCATATACTGTACATATAGCATTTCTATTTAATTCTGTTACTTTATTAAAGAATGTACAGTGATCAACTAGTGTAGTGCCTGTTCAGCAGGCTGATTGCTTATTATATCTTGAGAACTGCATATCGATTGAATGTATCAATTAAAAATGATTAGGAATTAATAATATACATGGTTTGAAGTCAGACGTCACCAGGAAGAGTATACTAAAGTTGAACCATAGAAGCAGTTCATCAAACATGTCTGTGAAATAAAGTATTTATTTAAGCACCAGCCACCTATTGATATGATAAATGTCATTGCAGTTAAACAGATCACTATCTATGAATTTTTAGTTCACCACTTATATCCTTTAGATTCAGACAAACAAATATTAATCTTCATCTCCTAACAGAAACCTAATGAGAGTCCATCATCTTAAAATGAGGTACGAATAAGTATTTCATTTGTTTTGCTTCATTGAATAAATTCTAGTTACATTTATTTTAAAAAACAATCCTGGACTCAAATGTTATTATCAATTATGCCTAATATAAAAAAATGTTGAGCACTTTTAATGTACTTTTCAGGCTCTGTACAATGATCCTGTAATACCTGTGACCCACAGTGAGATTAACATACTTTAAAAAAGTAATTTACAACATTATATTTCAGAATACTCTAACAATATTTGTCTGTCATAATTATTGAATTAATGCTGACTGATTTATTTTAGTTTTTAATTATCATGTGGTTTCATATGTTTT